>NW_026878112.1:0-106192 GCF_032173495.1 Musca vetustissima | reverse complement strand
AACTGAGGTGTGGATTTATTAAAGAATTTTTTCAAGGGCCAACTGAGGCGTGGATTTATTAAGAGATATATTTCAAGGGCCAACTGAGGCGTGGATTTATTAAAGAATATTTTTCAAGGGCCAACTGAGGCGTGGATTTATTAAAGAATATTTTTCAAGGGCCAACTGAGGCGTGGATTTATTAAAGAATATATTTCTTTTTAAATTTTACAATAGTTTGATTTTATTTCCAAAGACATTAAAAAAACTTTTTACTGCGAGAACCTGGGAGGATTATATGTATAACAAGCGTGGATTTATTAAAGAATATTTTTCATTTTGTGGCCTATATTTACGATGGATTTCGGACATAAGGAACTGCGAAGATAATTTAGGGAAAATCGAGGACTATTTACAAGCGTGGTTTCTTTTTGAGAATGTTTTATCATGTTCGTAATTAAGGGAACCCCTCCATTCTCCATTTTTTATTTTTAAGATTTTAAATGGGCTGGTAAATGAATACCAATGCTTGGTAAGGTTTGTAACTTGGCACATATATATTTGAAGATTTAAAAAGGAAGAAAAATAATTTACCAAAATTTGTTGTTGTTGTTTTTTGGGTGCAAAGAAAAGTTCATATTTTCGATGGCGGGCATGATAACTCATCACGGGAACATCTGAATCTGAAAATTCCAACGGTGCTAGAAAGAGTACATGTCTGGCTCTCGTATGAACTAGGATTAATAACTTCGCACAACAATTAACAAAAGAGACAGAACTTTGAAATTTTTTTTTTTTTTTGAAAATCGCCTATTTTTGACCACAAACTAAGTTCAAAAATAAGGAAGATCTTCACCGATTGGCTTTATCCTAGTTCATACGATAGCTATACACTCACAGAGAAACGTGTAAAAATTTGGAATCGACTGGGTCATTAGTTTTTGAGTTATCGTGCCCGCCATTCGTTTCGAGAAACACGCGTTTAAAGTTTGAGAAGCCTTTTGGCCGTCACTTGATGCTGACACAAAAATTTGGCTATATCTTCAAGAGTTCTTGAGATTTTCAGTTGAATTTTTTAGGGACGTTCTTGAATTAGTGTAGATTCGAATTAAATCAAGAAAAAAAATTGACACCGAGAATGGGGGGTCCCCTTAAGTTGCCAATAGTTCTAGAATGTTTCAATACCAAATATTAGTATAAAAAATGGGATTTGGGTCCACGTTAATATGTCCCACTTTACAAGGGCACACTCCTCCAATATTCGGTAAATTTTTCCAACCGATTTGGATTATCTCAATGCGTAACAAATTTCCCAAATATATGCCCCCATATATTAGTACTCTTATTGTTCGGCATTTTATGGAGTTTTGGTCGATTTGTCCAAAAAATTATGGACCTATGCGTATTTTCCAACCAAACCAGCCCAATCGAACATAATGACGTTCTTACATATTACAAAAATATTTTTGCGGACCATTTGACTGTAATGATAGTTTTCCATTTTGGTTTATCCGGTATATTAGGGTAACGCACAATACTAAGTATTAGAAAAGGCGTGAACACGCTTTAAAATTGAATTGCATAATACGAATCAATAAATGGGTTTCGTTTAATACCCTCAGCCTTATGGCTAGTGCGGATATATGAACTCTGATCCGACACAAATTGACCTCAGCGAAATATTGGTTTTGGATCCAAGCTTCTTTGGAAAACCCCGTTTCTGATAATTTGCAGTTGATTTAAAAATATCTGTTCGAAGGTTGTGCGCGATAGCTCTCGAAGGCAGTGGACGATTTCATCCAAACTTTACACATTATTAAATTTTTATCCGCACTTAAAACAAGTACTTTGATGGGATCGGTATGTCACTCCTTCTGTTTCCTTAAAATTCGGATGGATATTAACCGGATGGAAGTTTGCACAACCTAATATTTTAACTAAGGCTGTATAATGTTTGAAGATTGGGCTAATCGGACCAATTTGAATATCTCGTATGAAGCGGACCGAAAATCCAATTTCATCTAAACTTGGCATATCGTAAAATGTTCACCAAAGCTAGGGTCAGTATTGAATGTTCTGCCAATCGGTCAATCAACCCACGCAAAGTCGCCAAAATTTTGAAGATTTAAGTTAAGTTCGGCCCGGTTTTTAGTTTTTTTACCCTCCAGCATGAGGTTGACTCTTAAAATATCTTAACTTAATGGGGCTCCTAGGAGAAAACTCATTTTTGGACATACTGAAAAAGTCGTGAGAAACATATGGTTAAAATTGTAAAATACCTAATATTGGGATCATCGTTATATGAGGCTATACTAAAACTGGGATCGATATCGATCATTTTTGGTAGAGAGATTTTGCAGCCAATGAGAATACAAAATACCAAATTACAGCCAATTCGGTTGAAAAACTTGTCCAAAATTCTTTAAATACCAACTAAGGTCAATACTAACAATTTGTAGTACGGAGATGTGGGGTTACAGTTATGTGGAGGCTACCCTCAAACTTAGGTCAATATGAATACATTTTAGTACAAGGATGTGCTGATACACAATGAGAACCCAAAATACTCAATTACAACCTATTTGATTGAAAAACGTGTCCAAAGTCCTGAAAAACGAACTTTAGGTGTACAGTTTTAAGAGGGCTACCCTGCAACTTGGGTCAATATTAATAATTATTGATAGTGAGATTTTACAACCAATGAGAATATAAAATACCAATTTACTGCCTACTCTGTAAAAAAAGATCGCCAAAATACTAAATATCTAGAAACTTGCGTCAATATTCATAATTTTTGGTTCGGAAAAGTGCAATACAAACATAACGCAAAATAAGAAATAACAGTCAATTCGGATGGAAAAAGTGTCCAAAATGCCCAAAATATCGAATATTGGGGAACCACCCAATATTTTTGAGGTAAGGTAGGGTATACTGACTACACAACTATGTTGTCAGGGTGTTATAGCTGTGTGCAGCTCCAAGAGTTTGTAATGTACCGATAATACAGGTGTTATCTCGATTAGCTGAGTCAATTCATTATTATTTGTAAACACGATACAGGCCACCGTTATGTACCAATCGCCACGAAATTTTGCATATAAGACAGATTCTGTCCAAAGAAGATCCCCATTGTTTTTGGTAATGCTTGTATCTGTATACTGTATGTACGCGGATAAGGAAGTTATATGTAAATATTTAAAGGTGTAAATGTGTTATGACATGTTTTAATATTACTAGAGGGGGGAAATGCTCCGGTGATCACTTTTAAATGTTACATGAAGTTCCCGTTATGGTCAAGGACGACGCCTATAGTTTACAGTGATTTTGTTGTTATATTTAGGGGGTGCAATGAACCGAAAATTCTAGTTTCCTCAGATTTTCTAGTTGCAGAACATCACGTATTTTATACGGTGAAGGGGATCTCACCAAATACTTAGAATGGCCGTTTAGATGATGATTGGACAATATTCCAATGGTCAAATTAAATTAAAAAAAAAAAAAAAAACGTTAAGAGACCAAATTTTTATTTAATGCGTAAATATTCTCCTCGGAAAAACAAGATTTGAAAATTATGCCGGGCGTAGAAAGCAGAGCTGTTGACTTATAATCGACTAAGAGGGTGGAAATATCGTGAAATTTTGCCCAGACTCAGAACATAGAAGCGCAGAAAGTTAGATTTTCGTGGTGGTTGTGTAGGATATCATATGTTCGGCCCCGCCCGACTATAATGCTCCGCTCACTGCTTTCAAAATAGTTTGTTATAACAACAAGAATTTCTTAGAGAATATTTGTCGTGGTCTATTAAAGCTTGAATTTCAAAAACCAAATGAAAAAAATTTTTGCAGAACACTTGCTTTATAGGTTGACATAGCTCCCATATTCGGTATTTTGATCGTTTCAGCCGCATCTTGCCAATGAAACTGCCGGAATATGGCATTCTTGGATGGTGAAAAACATGTATAGGCTCCAGTCTTGGTAGTTTTCAAAAGTCCCATAGCAACGACTTCAACCTTGGCATGGCTCAACCGACAATGTCGGTGGTTTTCGCCGAAGTTATCCGGCTAATTGAGGAAAAACTGTGTAAAATTTTGATTGTATCCAAATTAACGGAGGAGGAAAAAGAAAAAAAAAATATTCGAAAACTAAGTTCCAGGGTGTTGTCGGACGTACATATCATGGACCCAAAAGAAGATGTTCACCACTTTCTGCCATTCATTTGGAATGCCATAGCAGTTAAGGTCTTCTGAAATAGCCTTCCACACATCATCGATAGTGGCTTTGGTTTGACCAAAAGTCCGCACGCCGCGTGCTACATTTGGGTGAGCTTCCATCCGGGCAATAAGGACCTCAAATTGTTCTTTTGTACTAATATTAACCATTATGGGAAGCCTACAAAGTTCAGTTATTACAAACAGCAACCAGAAATAAATGGTTGCCGAAAAATTCTATTTGAGGCAACTGATGTTGACAACAGTTGCCATCCATAATGCAAATTTGGCAACTGGCAACGACCCATAACCCATCGACCCATAATTTTGTTACTCCGAAATGTCACCCTTCCAACGAGCATAAATCTGAAATAGTTTCATCGATACTTTACGAGAAATCTATCAGTACAGCCATCTGCCGAAAAAATAATGAATTTCTTTTTTCCCAACCTATATAACAAATGGTAGACGATATAAAACATAGTTTAGTTAGCGGGTAATTTATTAAACCGGCATACTACACCAACAATAAACATTAACAGATATTTAACAGGATATTGGAAGGTAGGAAATTTATTCTGGGGGTTGCAAAACCTTGACGATTATATTAAGAACTCAAAAAGAGTAAATTCGGCATAGGTCAAGTTTTTATGGGGTGATGACTTTTTTCAGAATCTCTGCTTATAGCTTCTGCACTTAATTTTAGGGTTGTAATGTCTTCAGTCATATCAATAGAGGAATATTGTTTGTACAACATTTCATCCTTCGAAATCGACTGAAATAAAATACCACAAGACAAGATCTGTTGACCTCCAAATATTTCACAATAATGCCGCTTATAAGGTTTTAGATATGTTTCTCAAGGACAACAAATCGATAATCGTACAATTTTATCATCCTTTTGCACTCTTACCCCATCCATCCTCAGAAAAACTTATATTTATACACCCCTAATAATTTTTTTTAAATTTTTTAAATTATTCCAAACCAGAAAAAAACTAAATGTTATTGACCTTATAAAAAACTTAACTGATGATAATTTTTGAATGAGATTGAAAATTTGTATCTCAATTTTACATAATTTCTCCAAAGCGCCAACAGTTGACTCCCGAAACATATACGGACGAAACTGTAACAAGGTCAGAGATATGCTCCCATTGTCTACTGTCTTTAAGACACATTATAGATAGAGAAAGTAGATCACATACACATGCGCAATGACCGGCAATATTTTTTTCTCCAAATTTCAAATATTTTTCATACGCCTAATTCAAAATTTTTCAAACTTAATATTTAATACAAACCTTGGATTTTTAAAACAGCTGCCAGAAGAAATACTCCAATAATCATGATTTTCACATTCATTGACATCTTCAAAAAATAGAACTTCGGTTATTTCCGGTGAGGGGTATTAGAATACACTTTATTTTCAAATTAGATATTAGTCTTGTATGGTAACTTTGACAAGTTTTTTTTTTCAAAATTATTTGTTTCTGTTTTTCTTTTTTTTTAATTCAAAACAAAACTTTTTGATTGACACTTTGTTTTTCTAAATGAAATGGAAACTTTGTTTGCTTTTGTTTGTGTGTGCTTTTTTTGTTTAAAAAACAACAACAAATTATACACTTTCGAAAAAATTCGTAATAAAAATCAACACAACTTAAATGCACTGGGGTTTATTTCCTTTTTATTAAATAATTATTCCAAAATATAATGTAAATGCTTGTTTTATTAATTTTCAATTTTTTAGTTTTTTTTTAAATTTTTTTTTGGTTTTAACACTACCGTTTAAATTTCTATTGTGAGAGAAAATTTGCTCTTCGATGCAAACGCTATCTAAATTGACGAGCAACTGATTGTAACAGCCAACTGTGTGGACGGAAGAAGCTCAGCCGAAACGGAAAATTGGAAAAACGAAACGAAATGAACGAACGCGAATGAAAGTAGTGGCGATATTTTAGTTTTTCCTCGATTCGTGTGTGTGTGCGTGTTGTTGTTTCTGTTGTTGCTACTGGAGGAGTATGGCACAGCACAGTGGGTTGATGGGGGTCAAATAGTCATTAAATATTTAAAAAATATATTTTTAAGGACCTTCTTAGGCGTGGACCATCAAGGACCTTCATAGGCGTAGATTTTTTAAAGACAAAATATTTTTCAAGGACCTTCCTTCATAGGCGTAGATTTTTTAAAGACAAAATATTTTTCAAGGACCTTCCTTCATAGGCGTGGATTTTTTAAAGACAAAATATTTTTAAAGGACCTTCCTTCATAGGCGTGGATTTTTTAAAGACAAAATATTTTTAAAGGACCTTCCTTCATAGGCGTGGATTTTTTAAAGACAAAATATTTTTAAAGGACCTTCCTTCATAGGCGTGGATTTTTTAAAGACAAAATATTTTTAAAGGACCTTCCTTCATAGGCGTGGATTTTTTAAAGACAAACATTTTTTAAGGACTTTTATAACATTTCAAGGATTTTAATACTTCCTCATCCCACTGTGCACCTCGTCAAAATGACGTCGTTGTGCCATTTTAAAACATAACTTCCATTCGTGCTGTATAACGTCATACCCGCAAACCGAATAGCATCGTTTCATTATCCTCACACAACAACGAATCATCACGCTATTGAACGATGGGAAGGGATGATGCGTGTCCTTCCTCATGTGAGCGGAGGGAGGGCAGCAAATGTAATCAACTTCTCGTTTTTCTATTCATGTTCCATTTTAATACGCACGACACGAAGACATAACACGACAAGTGTTCTGTCTTTTTCTTCTCCTCCTCCGGTCCGGTCCTGTTGTCTGACGCTACAGGAATTTCGAATACGACAAAGATTTTTATGTGTTTTTCTAAAGTCGAGCCGAGTCAGTTAGTCAGTCACTGTCCGTTACTTCAAGGATTTTCACTTGGAAAATTTGGCGCCAATTTGTCGTCTTACTGGGGATGTTGAGTTGTGTATCTACATGTTGCAGCCATTTGGGCGCCAAACTTAACAGAGGAAAAGCTTTGTTGTGTTTTCATGCTGATGGGTGGGGAAATTTGTGTAGAGTTTTTCTTCTCAATGGCTAACAGTGTTTGAGTTGATTGTCAATAAAAGCTTATTGGAAAATATGAAAGGGAAACAATTGATTGAATATTACGAAATGACCTTCAGTTGTTAAGGAACACATCGTCCTTATAGGCAGGACATTATAAAATAATCGATTATGTCGAAAAGGACCATCATGGGCCAAAACAGGGCGTGAATTTTTTAGAGAATAATTTTTTGGTTTACCAAGGCGTGGATTTTTCAAAGAATATCTTTTCAGGGATCCACACAAGGCGTGGATTTTTTAAAGAAGATTTTTTCAGGGATCCACACAAGGCGTGGATTTTCTAAAGCAGTTTTTTTCAGGGATCCACACATGGCGTGGATTTTCTAAAGATGTTTTTTTCAGGGATCCACACATGGCGTGGATTTTCTAAAGAAGTTTTTTTCAGGGATCCACACATGGCGTGGATTTTCTAAAGACGTTTTTTCAGGGATCCACACAAGGCGTGGATTTTTTAAAGAAGACTTTTTTTCCGGGATCCACACAAGGCATGGATTTTTTAAAGAAGACTTTCTTCAGGGATCCACACAATGCGTGGATTTTTTAAAGAAGACTTTTTTCAGGGATCCACACAAGGCGTGGATTTTTTTAAGAAGACTTTTTTCCCAGATCCACACAAGGCGTGGATTTTTTTAAGAAGACTTTTTTCCCAGATCCACACAAGGCGTGGATTTTTTTTAAGAAGACTTTTTTCCCAGATCCACACAAGGCGTGGATTTTTTTAAGAAGACTTTTTTCCCAGATCCACACAAGGCGTGGATTTTTTTAAGAAGACTTTTTTCAGGGATCCACACAAGGCGTGGATTTTTTCAAGAAAACTTTTTTCAGGGATCCACACAAGGCGTGGATTTTTTAAAGAAGACTTTTTTCAGGGATCCACACAATCTTCACGAAATTTTGCATGTAGGATGGGTTCTGGCCAATGAAGACCCCTATTGTCTTTGGAAAAGATCGGTTAATATTTAGGGGATGAAATGGACCAAAAACTTTATTTTTGTCGGTTTTTCTGGTCGCTCCACGGGCCGTAATTATGGCACAAGAACAAGAAATTGTGAACAAGAAATTGTGAGACCTCTAGCCTAAATTTAATTGTCCAAAATCTCATTTGTGGTCGGAATGGTAAAGCACAGTAAAAGCTTTTTCAAATTTGTATACGAAAAAAAGTTGTTATATTCCGGTTGCTGCCTCCACTAAGTTTTCCCGTCTTGGTATGCACAGCTTTATAGTCACTGCAGCTTCGTTAAGCCCCCTCATTTACGATTCACTTCTCTTTGGCAATTATTTATCATCGGTTGGTATGCAAATGATGCCATGTTTCAACATTGTGTTAATTTTAATTGACAATTTTTATATTCAATTTTTCGTTTATCAACAGAGATTTTATTACCGGTATTCTTCACGGTGAGCTAACGTGTCCCCATCCTCAATTTATGCGAATTTGAAAAAAAAAACTGCGAAGCCCAAACCAACCGAATTACAAAATAAATTACCATATAACGCATTTAAACCCGTTAAAACTGCCAAATGTGGTAGTTAAACCAAATTATGTTGATAATAATTGCCGAGGCAGCAGCTGAAGCTACGATGCTGCCGGTCGACATGTCTGTCCATATTTTTTTCCTCTTGGCTTAAGGGGTTTTGATATTGACGAGAAGTAGTTTCTGCTACTACTTCGACGTCTGCCACTACTTTTGCAATTGTCGCATATGCTAAAGTTGTTGTGTTTTTGTTGTTGTTGTAATTGTTTCTGGTGATTGTTTTTTATTGTTGTTAATATTGTTGCTTAGATTTTTATTGCTGTTTTCTGTTGGAAAATACATGTCATTTATTTTGAATATTACGCTTGTGTTTTTTTTTCTTCGGGGTGCGTTGTAATTTTTTTTCGCAACGAGGTAAGGAGAGATAATGCGGGGTCTCAGGTCCTGATGATTTTTTTTCTATAAAAAATGTAGGCCTTTAACAAATCCACGCCTTATATAGGCCTGGGAAAAATATTATTTAATAAATCCTCGCTTATATAGGACTTTAATAGATCCACGCCTAATATAGGCCTGGGAAAAATATTCTTTAATAGATCCACGCCTTATATAGGCCTGGAAAAATATTTTTTAATAGATCCACACCTTATATAGGCCTGGAAAAATATTTTTTAATAAATCCACGCCTTATATAGTACTTACATAGCTGGCTTGTGAAAGAACTTTCGTTCCATAAGCCGAGCTTAAAACAGATTTCCAGGCGCGTCGGTCTTTTGCTCAGTTTTTCCAATTTGATAGACCATTTTCGGCAATGTTGTCATCCACTTGTTATTTCCATCTTATTCGTGGCCTTCCCCATCTGCGTGAACCATCAGCTGGTTCGCTTTTATATGCCTTCTGGGCTGGGGCATCCATCATCCATTCGCACAACATGTCCTAGTCGCTGCAACTCAATACGCCTAACAATGTCCATGTCCGAGAATAGCTGGTACAACTCATGGTACATTCGACGGCGATATTCACCGTCAACGCAGATCGGCCCATAGATTTTTCGGAGAATTTTTCTCTCAAACACTCCAAGAGCTGCCTCATCTGCTTGCGTAAGTACCCATGCTTCAGATCCATATAACAGCACGGGTAGTATCAGCGTCTTGTAGAGTGTGAGTTTGGTCTGGCGGGAGGGGGCCTTGCTTTTGAGTTGTTTGCTCAGGCCATAGTAGCATCTGTTGGCCATCACAATTCTTCCCCGAATTTCAAAACTGATGTCATTCGTTATGTTTATGGCGGTACCAAGGTATATAAAATCGTTGAATACCTTGAAGCTGTATTTCTAAAGTTCCACAGTTGGTCCGAGTCGACTGGACGTCTTTCGCGTTGATACCATCATCTTGGTCTTCTCGCCGTTTACTGTCAGACCCAATTTGGCAGACTCCTCAATTTGTTCAAAGGTGGTTGTTACCGCTTTCAATGTTCGACCCATTATGTTGATGTCATCGGCGTAGGCGAGTAACATGTGTTGTTTTGTGTACAGAGTGCCATTTCTGTTCACCTTTGCCTCTCGTATGACCGTTTCCAGCAGGATGTTAAAAAGGTCACACAACAAACTGTCACCTTGTCTGAATCCTCGTTCGCTATTAAAGAGCTCCTTGATGTCCTTTCCGACTTTAACTGCTGATCTCGTGCCAGTTAAAGTTATCCTGCATAGCCGAATTAATTTTGCAGGAATGCCAAACGCAGACATGGCTTTAAACATCTCTGAACGGATAGGGATGCCGAATGCGGCTTTATAGTCGATGAATAGGTGAAATGTGTCGATGTATTTATTCCAGGATTTGGCGCAGAGTGAAAATCTGGTCAATGGTGGATTTGCCAGATCTGAAGCCGAATTGGTATGGTCCAATAATGTCATTGACCATTGGCTTCAGTCGTTCACACAGCACGACTATAGTTGGTACATATCGACTTGTCTCCTTTTTTGTGCACGGGTCAGAGGATGCCGAGGTTCCAATCATTGGGCATGCATTCTTCTAGCTAAATTGTACTAATCAGCTGGTGCATGCTCCTGACCAGCAGTGAAGAGATATCCTCTTCACCGCTATTATTTGATACCAGAAGTTTTTCAAAATGCTCCTTCCAGATCCTCAGCACGCTGTCTGTATCTGTCACCAGGTTTCCTTCTTTATCTCTACAGGAGGATGTGCCTGCACCAAAGCCTTCGGTTTGGTGTTGTCAGAAGTTTCGGACTTCATTCTGACTCCTGTACATCTCGATTCGCGTACGTTTTTCTTGTACTTTCTTCTTTTTTTCTGAAAATACGTTTCTCCTCTCTCCTTTTCTCCCGATAGTTCTCCATCGCATTACGTGTTGCTACTGTCCGCAGGGTTGTCCTATACGCTGGGTTTTTTATCAGTAGCATTACGACACTTTGGTATTTGGTTGGGATTTTTGTACCCATGTGTTGCTTTTGCCGCAGTTTGTAGGTAGTGGTCAATTCTTTGCCATTGCCAAAAAAAAATATTCATTAAAAAATCCACGCCTTGTTTAGACCCTGAAAAAATATTCTTTAAAAAATCCACGCCTTGTTTAGACCCTGAAAAAATATTCTTTAAAAAATCCACGCCTTGTTTAGACCCTGAAAAAATATTCTTTAAAAAATCCACGCCTTGTTTAGACCCTGAAAAAATATTCTTTAAAAAATCCACGCCTTGTTTAGACCCTGAAAAAATATTCTTTAAAAAATCCACGCCTTGTTTAGACCCTGAAAAAATATTCTTTAAAAAATCCACGCCTTGTGTGGGTCCCTGAAAAAATATTCTTTAAAAAATCCACGCCTTGTGTGGGTCCCTGAAAAAATATTCTTTAAAAAATCCACGCCTTGTTTAGACCCTGAAAAAATATTCTTTTAAAAATCCACGCCCTGTTTAGACCCTGAAAAAATATTCTTTTAAAAATCCACGCCTTGTTTAGACCCCTCAAAATATTCTTTAATAAATCCACGCCTTGTTTAGACCCCTAAAAATATTCATTAATAAATAAACGCCTTCTATAGACCCCTCAAAATATTCTTTAATAAATCCACGCCTTGTTTAGACCCCTAAAAATATTCATTAATAAATAAACGCCTTCTATAGACCCCTCAAAATATTCTTTAATAAATCCACGCCTTGTTTAGACCCCTAAAAATATTCATTAATAAATAAACGCCTTCTATAGCCCCTCAAAATATTCTTTAATAAATCCACGCCTCAGTTGGCCCTTCAAAAATATTCTTTAATAAATCCCCGCCTCAGTTGGCCCTTGAAAATATTCTTTAATAAATCCACGCCTCAGTTGGCCCTTGAAAAATACTCTTTAATAAATCCACGCCTTCATTGGCCCTTCAAAATATTCTTTAATAAATCCACGCCTTCTATAGACCCCTCAAAATATTCTTTAATAAATCTACGCCTTTTATAGACCCCTCAAAATATTCTTTAATAAATCCACGCCATGTCTTGACCCCTCAAAATATTCTTTAAAAAATCCACGCCTTGTGTGGGTCCCTGAAAAAATATTCTTTAAAAAATCCACGCCTTGTTTAGACCCTGAAAAAATATTCTTTTAAAAATCCACGCCCTGTTTAGACCCTGAAAAAATATTCTTTTAAAAATCCACGCCTTGTTTAGACCCCTCAAAATACTCTTTAATAAATCCACGCCTTGTTTAGACCCCTCAAAATATTCTTTAATAAATCCACGCCTTCTATAGACCCCTCAAAATATTCTTTAATAAATCCACGCCTTCTATAGACCTCGAAAAATATGCTTTAATAAATCCACGCCTTCTATAGACCTCTTCAAAATATTCTTTAATAAATCCACGCCTTCTATAGACCCCTCAAAATATTCTTTAATAAATCTACGCCTTTTATAGACCCCTCAAAATATTCTTTAATAAATCCACGCCTTGTTTAGACTCCTCAAAATATTCTTTAAAAATCCACGCCATGTCTTGACCCCTCAAAATATTCTTTAAAAAATCCACGCTTTGTTTTCTTTTATTAACCCATTCCTGACCACATTACCCTCGTTCAAAAAAATTATTTTTTTGACAATTTATTTTTTTTATTTGTTTCTAATATGCAAATCTTGACAGTGCATTGCAGGCTGGCCGGCTAGGCCAGTCTTTTGTGCCAGTCGTGTGTGTCGGATTTTTATTTTTTGTTCTTTTTTGAAAAAAAAATCACACACGCATTTTTTCTGTACATTGCCATGTTGTGACAAACAGACAAACTCAAAACCAACGACAGACAAAAAAAAGTAGAACTAAAAATGGCTAACGAGATTTTAAGCTGCGATTAACGATAATGACACACATCTGAGGCTTATATTATTTTTTATAAGAAATATATACAACTTAAAAAATAAAAAAAACAACCACAACAAAAATATTAGACCTAAGTGTTGGTACTAAGTATGGTGACTAACACTGAGGCTGTTGTCGTTGTCGATATGGAAAATAGCCAGGTTTGGGTTTAAGGCTGGCTGATCGGTTAAATTGTTGGTTGGCTGGCTGAGTGGTTTGTCTAACTCAATTTTATGCACACACATGGACACATGTGTGTCTTTTCAAAATTGCCATTTAACATCTCTGAAGTGATTGTCATTAAAGGGTTAATTAGAGGTTAGTTTTGCGTGTTAAATATTCTGCACAACCAAAAAATCTTGGGGCCACAGAATTTTGTTCGCTGAAGCTGGGGACATAAATCCGCCGATAGTTAAAATATAATTTTTGTATACTTTAAACAGGGTTAAGTGGCGCTCCCCGCACCTCTCCTCTACGCGAACCACTCGAAGCGAACACCAATGAAAATTAATGACATTTTAAAATTTGTGTTTTTTTTTCTCGAGTGACATACTCGAGTGTTCGAAGAGTTAACCGCCGCTTATGCAGATTTTGACTTTCGCTTCTAAACTGAACTAACTCGGATTTAGATTAGACATTGAGATATAAGTGTCATACTCTAGTTGCAATTGTAAACACACATACATACACATCTACACATATTTTCATTACAACATACATACATTGTTGCAATGCCACTTGACAGCTAATGCGTGGGTCCTTTAATGCGAATTATTTTGAGGCTATAGTCAGTCGGTTGATTTTTTTTCAGATTTCATGTTTTTTGGCAATAAAAATAATTTGTGCTCAATCATTTTGTGTTCTGCTGCCAAGATAAATCATAAACAAATTATTGTATTTTATGGAGGCCAGAAACAGAATTGGAGCAGAAACAGAAAAAATGTCATGAGTAAAATATGTTCAAAAGTATGCAACAATGTTGACCTCATTCTGAATCTAATAAATATTGCCGAATATGCGACAATATTTATTAGATTGAAATGCAATAGGGTGGCATAGGGGATGATAGATACCAAGCAATGGCTCTGATTGGCATTAACATGGCGAAGCCCAGGCTTATCTTGAACCCTCTTTCATCTCAATTGTGGACACTGACCCTACCGTGGTGCCACATGGGGTTAGCTATTTTCATCACCCGATGAAATAGTGGGCTAATATGTGCCGCGAGTTCACCCATAAGACAAATAAAAAAAATGGTTGAGGCGTCGGGTTAGTTGTCCACACTCGGAAAACCCCTCCTACTATGAAAGAGCAAAGAAAAAGAAAACCAAACCCACCTAATGTTGACGACCCCCGCAAACGTATAAAGGACCATGATCTGTGAATCTGCACTTGGAATGTGCGCACATTGTACAGAACAGGTGCAGTGTTCGCTTTGGCGGTTGCACTCAAGAAGTACAAAGCCGATATTATTGCCTTACAGGAAATGCAATGGAAAGGGACTGGCGTAAGTAAATCAGACGATTCCTCACTGTATTATAGCTGCCATGAAACGAGACATGAATTTGGCTGCGGATTTATGACAAGAGAATACAAGACCTCGTCTCCACATTCACTACAGTAGATGAGCGAATTACTATAATACGTATAAAATCATCAGTCTCATTTGCGCCCATGCTCCGACCGAGGATAAAGATGAACAGACCAAAGGCATATTTTACGAACAGGCATATTTTAGGAACAGCATATTTTAGGAACAGCATATGACCGTTGCCCTGGCCATGACATTAAAATTCTGCTAGGAGATTTTAATGCAAAAATCGGAAGGGTAAAATATATTTAGCCCCACCGTCGGAAAATTCAGCCTTCATGAAAAAACATCAGACAACGGCATGAGGTTGATTGACTTCGCGGCAGCAAAAAACATGGTACTTAGCAGCATCTCGATATACACAAGGCCACTTGGATTTCTCCCGATCGAGCAACGAGAAATCAAGTTGATCATGTTGTGATAGACGGAAGACATTCATCCAGTGTTTTAGACGTCCGATCGATCCGAGGAGCAAATATCGATTCGGGTCATTACCTTGTGGCAACCAATGTACGCACCCGTCTTAATGTAGCAGGAAAGGTGCGATCTAACACAACACGGAAATTTGACGTCGAAAAGCTGCAAACACAAGAGGTAGAAGAAGCCTACTCCGCTGAACTTACCCGACTGCTTGACGAAAGCACCCCTTGTCGCGATAATAATATAGAAGCACAATGGTAGATAATTGCCCACTTCCTACAAACTGCAGCAAAAGCAACACTTGGGTACCAAAAACCACCACCAAGAAACCCATGGTACGATCAGGAGTGTCGTAATGGTATTGATATGAAAAACGCAGCGTATAGGGCAACCCTGCGGACAGTAGCAACACGTAATGTGATGGAGAATTATCTGGAGAAAAGGAGAGAGGAGAAAAGTATTTTCAGAAAAAATAAGAAAAAACAGGAAAAACGTGAGCGTGCGCAAACCGAGATGTACAGGAGTCAGAATGAAGTAACACAACCAAACCGAAGGCTTTGGTGCATACACATCCTCCTGTAGAGATAAAGAGGGGAACCTGGTGACAGATACAGACAGCTTGCTGAGGATCTGGAAGGAGCCTTTTGAAAAACTTCTGGTATCAAATAGTAGCGGTGAAGAGGATACCCCAGAACCAATAATAGATGACGGTATTGAGTGTATACCACCTAGCCAAGATGAGGTCATAAAATCAATTAATCGGCTCAATAACAATAAAGCAGCAGGAGACGATGGGTTACAAGCCGAACTATTCAAGACTGGTGGTCAGATGCTGGTCAGGAGCATGTAGCAGCTGATTAATACAATTTGGCTAGAAGAATGTATGCCCAATGATTGGAACCTCGGCATCCTGTGTCCCGTGCACAAAAAAGGAGACATGACGATATGTACCATCTATAGAGGAATAAGTCTCCTTCCCATCGCATATAAAGTGCTGTCTGTGAACGATTGAACGTGCTGTGTGAACGATTGAAGCCAATAGTCAATGACATTATTGGACCATACTAATGCGGCTTCAGACCTGGCAAATCCACCATTGACCAGATTTTCACTCTGTGCCAAATCCTGGAAAAGATCCACGAAAAACACATCGACACAAACCACCTATTCGTCGACTATAAAGCCGCATTCGACAGCCCTATCCGTTCAGAGGTGTATAAAGCCATGATTGCGTTTGGCATTCTTGGCATTAATATGGCTATGCATGATAACTTTAACAGGCACAAGATCAGCAGTTAAAGTCGGAAGCGACCTCTCGGAGCCTTCAATACCGAACGAGGATTCAGACAAGGTGACAGGTTGTCGTGTGATCTTTTTAACATCCTGCTGGAAAAGGTCATACGAGAGGCAAAGGTGAACAGAAATGACACTCTGTCCAACAAACAACACAAGGTACTCGCCTACGCCGATGACATAGACATAATGGGTCGAACACTGAGGCCGGTAACAGCCACCTTTGAACAAATCGAGAAGGAGTCTACCAAAGTGGGTCTGGCAGTAAGTGGCGAGAAGACTAAGCTGATGGTATCAACGAGCAAGACGTCCAGTAGACTCGGATCAATTGTGGAACTTGAGAACTACAGCTTCGAGGTAGTCAAAGATTTTATATACCTTGGTACCGCCATAAATAAAACGAATGACATCAGTTTTGAAATTCAGAGAAGGATAGTGATGACCAACAGATGCTACTATGGTCTGAGCAAACAACTCAAAAGCAAGGTCACCAAGGCCGCCAGATCAAACTCACAATCTACAAGACGCTGATACTACCCGTGCTGTTATATGGATCTGAAGCATGGGTATTTACGCAATCAGACGAGGCAGCTCTTGAAAAAATATTTTGTAAAAAATCCACGCCTTGGTAGACGCTTGAAAAAATATTTTGTAAAAAATCCACGCCTTGGTAGACGCTTGAAAAAATATTTTGTAAAAAATCCACGCCTTGGTAGACGCTTGAAAAAATATTTTTTAAAAAATCCACGCCTTGGTAGACGCTTGAAAAAATATTTGTTAAAAAATCCACGCCTTGGTAGACGCTTGAAAAAATATTTTTTAAAAAATCCACGTCTTGTTTGACGCTTGAAAAAATATTTTTTAAAAAATCCACGCCTTGGTAGACGCTTGAAAAAAATATTTTTTTAAAAAATCCACGCCTTGGTAGACGCTTGAAAAAATATTTTTTAAAAAATCCACGCCTTGGTTGACCCTTGAAAAAATATTTTTTTAATTCTTAAGGGTCATCGTTTAAATATCTCATCTCATATATCTGTTCTCTTCCCGATATTCTCACATCAACATGCATATTCCCCTTTGTAGGCGTTTATGAGTGTGTGTAATTATATTTCCTTCACATGCAATTAATTTCGAATGATAGGACAGATTTTAATTTTTGTTTTCAGTTGATTTGACATTGGACATCAAAGCTCAAGTAGTTGTTGCTGTTTTTTGTTGTTATCCAAAACAATTTGTGAGAAATCTAAAAAAACAATTCATTATGAAATTAAACTATATTAACATTAATTAATGGAAGGCGGCAATGATTTTAATTATTTAATTTTTTCTGTTCTGCTTTGCTTGCTTTTGTGCTGCTCTTTTGATCCGCATCGCAGGCGAACTCAGCTCATTTCCGCTGACACTGACATTGTGCAATAAACAAATTTACATGTCGGTGGATTGTAGTTTTGCGGGTGTTTGGTGTGCGCCTCTGTACTTGGGAAGGAAGTTCATAAAAAATTATTGTTGCGGAGTTTTTATACCCTTCACCACACTGTGGTACTGGGTATTATGTCTTTGTGCATATGTTTGTAACAGGCAAACATAATCGAGATAAACCCATGGTTCCTTTTGAGAATATGCATAGTGTTAAGTTTCGTGAAAATCGGTTCAGATTTAGATATAGCTCCCTTATATATCTTCGTCCGATTTAAGGTAAATAGTGTACCAAAGTCCCTATATATCGTTCGATTTGCACGAAATTTGGCATAGCGTACTGAATTTAGTCTAGAATGACGTGTGCAAAGTTTCGAGAAAATCGGATCAGATTTAGATATAGCTCTCATATATAGTTTCGTCCGATTTTAGGTAATTGGTGCACAAAGTCTCTGAAAATCATCTGAAAAGTTCCATAGCATATCTAGTCTTTTGCAAGTTTCCCTGAAATCGGTTCAGATATAGATATATAACAAAAAACGCAACGTCTCTTAGGATACATATGTAGAATATACCCAAAGTAGTGAAGGGTATCATATAGTCGGCCCAGTCCGACTGTTTTTTTTTAATTTTGAGGAAATTTAGATTATTAATCTTTCATGTGGTATTTTAAAGAATATTTTTTCCAAGAGAGTATTTTTTTATTAATTTAAAAATTCTGAAGTTTCCTTTCGGGAAATGCAAATCCGATCATCAACCATTTGTTTTAATCCCACCCAGGAATGTTTGTCTAATGCATCTCACTACCGCCATTGACTCTGTTAAGCCTTTATATTTTGATGTTATTTTTATTTATTTATTTTGTGCTCTCCATTCTATTCTTTCATCTGACTACGATGATGATGCTGCTCCTGTTTATTAAAGTTCAGGGGTTGCACTGAATTGTCTGGCTGCCCACAATTGGATCAAAGTGATGCACAATCCACTGCCTAAACGGAAATATAAAGAATTCAACAATAAAAGCCATGCGAAAATAATTCCAAACAATAACAACAACAATAGATAGTAATAATAACAACGTCATCACATAACTATATTTCCTCGTAAAAATCGCAAAACAAAAAATAACATTTTTTTAATAGGACAACCACGCAAAAATTGTCGTCATATCCATCCATTCGTCTTCGCTTTAAATCTTTTTAAGAATGCATTGTGAAAGCACTGCACAAAAAACATTAATCTAAATTGTTGTTGTTGTACGGCCTTACAGAGAAGAGCAAGGGGGCGCGGCCAGTATGTAATTCGTAAATGCAATAAAGGAATTTTAGCTATTTAAGTGAATGGTTGCCATATGTCAACAGATTCTATGGAAACAGATTTTCGCCTACGCCATTTAATTGTCCGAAAAAAATTATGAATGTGTAAATTATTTTAGTATGACAATTTATATAAAGCTCCTATATGTAATATCATCTGATCGACGGGAACTTGAAAATAATATATTTTTAAAAGTTCCAGGGATCTGTTGACTCTTAAGGGGACCCCCCCCCCATTCTCGGGGTCAAAATTTTTGTTGATATAATTCGAATCTACACTAATTAAAGAATGTCTCTACAAAATTCAAGTGAAAATCTCAAGAACTCTTGAAGATATAGCCGATTTATTGTGTCAGCATCATGTGACGGCTGAAGGGCTTCTCAAACTTTAAACGCGTTTTTCTCTAAACATTTTTTTGCGAATGGCGGGCACGATAACTCAAAAACTAATAATCCAATCGGTTCCAAATTTTGCAAGGCTTCTCTGGGAGTGTATAGCTCTCGTATGAACTAGGATAAAGCCAATCGGTGAAGATCTTCCTTATTTTTTAATTTGGTTTTTGGTAAAAAATCGGCGATTTTTTCAAAGGTCCACCATTTTTTTAATTTTAGAGCGAAGTCAATAATCATAGTTCATACGAGAGCCAGACATGTACTCTTTCTAACACCGTTGGAATTTTCGGATTCCGATGTTCCAGTGAGGAGTTATCATGCCCGCCATCAAAAATAAGGACTTTTCTTTAATTACAAAAAACAACAACAAAACAACAACAAAAATTTTTTGTAAATTATTTTTCTTCTCTTTTAAATCTTCAATTATATATGTGCAAAGTTACAAACCTTAACAAGCATTGGTATTGATTTACCAGCCCATTGAAAATCTTAAAAAATTAAAATCGTGAATGGGGGGGGGGTTCCCTTAAACGATTATTTAAAAAATATCAGGGCTTATAAACAAAAACAAATCTACTTTATGTTGGCCCCGAAAAAAAAATATTTAAGAAAAACGTATCAATATTTTGGACCAGAACAAATATTATTCCTCCTGAACAAATATTAAAAATATATATCTTTTGTTTTTGCAAAATAGTCCGGCTAAATCCCAGTTTCTTGTTTTTATAAAAAAAAAAACAACTATTTATTACTGGGGAAGGTATGGTATTGTTAGCCGAGGTGTAAGGCAGGGGAGACTATAGTTTCGGATCTCGCCACTGATCCTCATCAGTTACCTTAGTTTTTTGTTGGGGATATTCTCCCCAGAAGCTATGAATAGTTTCTTTACAAAAAAACATTTTATACCCAAATGTCTCTTGTAACAAAGCGAAGTGCTTAGCTAACCAACGAAAGTGAATGAGAAGTTCCGACAACACTAATAAAAATATATATATTTTTGGCAGACTCTTAAAAATATTTTAGTAACAAAACCACCGAAAATATAACAAGTAAAAAGTGTCAATCGGCGTTGCCGGCGGATATATACCCTCACCCAGGGATGCCATTTTTGCCATATCGGCATATTGCCGATTTTTGACTCTAAAAATGTGAAATGCCGATTTCCCGATTTTAGCCAACTTAAGAGGCTAGGCCCGAATCCTCGTATGTGTTCCCCCTTTAGAATCCGGGTTTAGGGATTTCAACTTTATGAATTTTGATGAAATTTTTGAAAATGCTGAAGTAATTCGAAAAAAATTCCGAAATTAAACGTGGGGATTCAAATTTGACTTTTCCGGCCTTGTCTAAATTTGTTCCTATTGGCCAGACAGACGGACATTTGTAAATCGACTACAAATTGTCTGAAACATATTTCGTCCAAAGAAACATGGCATTTAAAATCAAAATTTCGATGAGGCACATTCTTACCGTGTCAAAGTGTATATACCCCTACCATTTCGAACATAATGCCGAATACAAATGGTTTTGAGGGGCTACTGTTAGGCGTAATTTTTCCTTTACGGGTATTTTATTTTAATCCAATCATATTTATTTTTTTGGGTATATTTATGGGTGTAGATTTTTTCAAGCTTGATTTATAGTCGTAGATTTGTTACAAATAGTTTTTGAGGGACTATTATTAAGCGTAAATTTGTATACCCCCAGCCTTTAGGCTAATAAGGTTATATACACGTTGATACGTTGAAAATGTGCCACATCGAAATATTGGTTTTAGACCCCATGTTTCTTTTGACCAAATCCGTTTCAGAAAATTTGGAGTCGATTTAGCCATGTCCGTCCGTGGTGCGCACGATAACTCTCGAATGCAGCAACCGGTTTCATTCAAACTTTGCACATCTTAATATATCGTTCAAACTTATATCGGTCCACTCCTTCTAGTACCTCCCCCACAAAATGGTCAAAATTGTGCTAAAAAGTAATTTTATAATAACATGCAAACGCACTATCCGATTTTAACGAACTTTTGTACAGCCTATTATCTTTACTAAGCCTAGATCAAGTTTGAAGATGGGACCCACTGGTTCCACTTGGTCCACTCCTTCTGGTACCTGCTCCACAAATGGTAATCAATTTCAATATTGTAAATCCAATATCAGGCGAAGGGAATGTCCGATTTGAACCAAATAGATCAAATTTGAAGATGGGACCCAATGGTCCACTCCTTATGGTACCTGCCCCACAAATGGTCAAATTATTCAATATTAGTATCCAATAGCAGGCTACTGGAATGTCCGATTTGAACCAAACCTTGCGCAACCTATTATCTTTACCAACTCCTTCTGGTACATGCCGCACAAATGGTAAAAATTTTCAATATCAGGCGAATGTAATGTCCGATATGAACCAAACTTTGCACAATCCTATACCTTTACGAAGTTTAGATTAAGTCTAAAGATGGGACCCAATATTCCACTCCTTCCAGTACCTCTCTCACAAATGGTCAATATTTTATAAAATGTTATCAATATTAAATCCGAAACCTGAATAAATCCGAAAAAAAGCGTTAAGTTCGACCGGGCCGAACTTTGGATACCCTCAACCTTAGGAACTTGAACTTAAAACATATGGAACATACCAAAAAGTGGATTTGTATATACACCTAATAGAAATTTTAGCAATTTTAATGGAGATTTTTCCTAAAAACACCAAAAAGTGGACCGATATTGGCAACACATGGTAGATTGGAACATCCCCAAAAAACTGCAATTTAGAAGGCACAGTTATATGAGGCCGTCACCCACGAACCCCTATTTTATTTCTGGGGGTTGGGTGAAACTGATGGTTCAATATGAAAATTGTCTTTGCAGAAACAATTGTATGAGTACGTCCCTAGTGGGACCAATATTGATTACATCGTGTAGGAATTGCCGAACATTTGTAGTTATCATAATATAAGGTGCTATGCCTAATTGAGTACTGATATAACTCAATTTCGAAAATGCAATTTTTGCGTCACAATAATTTCCTTTATCCTAAATATTAAAAATACCGAAAATCGGTAGGTTAGGGCGAAAGTCGCCTTATATTTTTTATGTACTTTGTTTACAATTTAACATGGTCAAATAGACGAATTGACGGACATGCATAAATCGACTTAAAAAGTGATTCTATGCATATTCTCAAAAGGAACCATGGGTCTATCTCGATTATTTTTGCCTGTTACAAACATATGCACAAAGATATAACACCATGTACTATATATATATATACCATGCCAAGATATATATACCATGTGTGGTGAAAGGTATAAAAAGGGGTTAGGTATACCCCTAAAAGGGGGCTAATATTATTGGGAGGGAGATTTGTTACCATATAAGATTACAAAAAACCCAAATTACAATAAATTTGGTTGAAAACGCGTTGAAGAACCCCAAAATACGGAAATTTGGGGTGTATCCTTATATGTGGGCTACCCGAAAAAAATGGACCTATATTTATAATTGTTATTGGAGAGATTTACTACCCAATAAGAACTCAAAGTACTAAATTACACCCAAATCCGGCGAAAAATGCGGGAAAAATCCCGCAAAAACTGATAATTGGGACCTATATTTTTAATTTTATTTATTTTTAATGAACCTACATTTTTAATTTTAATGGAGAAATTTGGTGCCCAATAAGAACCCAATGTACAAAATTTCATCGAATTCGTTTTAAAAACGCGCTCAAGAACCCCAAAATACCGAAAAAAATTTCAGGGTTTTTATGTTCTTTAAAAATCTACGCTATATAAAACTGCCGAGCATTTTAAGGATGTCTTTTGGTATATAGTTTTCTCTGGTAGTAATTTACTATGACGTGTTGTATATATTACGTTTCCGACTGATTTTAGCTGTTCCGCCAGATGTCAATTCTCGAATATTTTGCAATGTTTGCAAAACCAGGTAATTTGAACAAATACTATTCACCTCAGTTCAAAATTTTTTGATGGTCGTACACAATATATGTGTGATTTTTTTTAATATTTCTAAAAATGTTCATATATAACAATACTAAAATCTAAATTCATTTAAATTCCTTTCATTTCTTCCATTGGTTTGAAATCACGAAAATTACAATTTAATTGCCAATAAACTTGGTTAATTACAACAAACGATTCATGTTTTGTCGAGGAAGGTAATAAAAACAAACGCCAAAACAAATATTGACACAAATGTAGACAACGATTAGGTAATAAATTTGACTATTAAAATTTGCAAATGATGACATCGAATTATTTGTTTGGCACATTGTCAGAATTGTCAATGACACAACACTGAAGCCATTTGCCAGCATTTGCCACCTTTACTATGGAAATGTCACAAATACACCCAGACAACTACTACAAAAAATTACAAAACATTTTTCATTTACACAGACAAATCATTGGCACTCAAATAAAGGAATAATGGACTGTAATAAAGTCAAAGTTTTAGTCTTTTTTTCTGTTTGCATACGAACTTTTGAATTCCCCCCAGGAGCTGCTGCTGCATGTAGCTCCAATTTCGAAATTACACAAAAAGGCATATATAAGGCGTGGATTTATTAAAGAACAATATTTTTTCAAGGCATATATAAGGCGTGGATTTATTAAAGAATATTTTTTCAAGGCATATATAAGGCGTGGATTTATTAAAGAATATTTTTTCAAGGCATATATAAGGCGTGGATTTATTAAAGAATATTTTTTCAAGGCATATATAAGGCGTGGATTTATTAAAGAATATTTTTTCAAGGCATATATAAGGCGTGGATTTATTAAAGAATATTTTTTCAAGGCATATATAAGGCGTGGATTTATTAAAGAATATTTTTTCAAGGCCTATCCAAGGCGTGGATTTATTAAAGAATATTTTTTCAAGGCATATATAAGGCGTGGATTTATTAAAGAATATTTTTTCAAGGCATATATAAGGCGTGGATTTATTAAAGAATATTTTTCAAGGCATATATAAGGCGTGGATTTATTAAGGAATATTTTTTCAAGGCATATATAAGGCGTGGATTTATTAAAGAATATTTTTTCAAGGCATATATAAGGCGTGGATTTATTAAAGAATATTTTTTCAAGGCATATATAAGGCGTGGATTTATTAAAGAATATTTTTTCAAGGCATATATAAGGCGTGGATTTATTAAAGAATATTTTTTCAAGGCATATATAAGGCGTGGATTTATTAAAGAATATTTTTTCAAGGCATATATAAGGCGTGGATTTATTAAAGAATATTTTTTCAAGGCATATATAAGGCGTGGATTTATTAAAGAATATTTTTTCAAGGCATATATAAGGCGTGGATTTATTAAAGAATATTTTTTCAAGGCATATATAAGGCGTGGATTTATTAAAGAATATTTTTTCAAGGCATATATAAGGCGTGGATTTATTAAAGAATATTTTTTCAAGGCATATATAAGGCGTGGATTTATTAAAGAATATTTTTTCAAGGCATATATAAGGCGTGGATTTATTAAAGAATATTTTTTCAAGGCATATATAAGGCGTGGATTTATTAAAGAATATTTTTTCAAGGCATATATAAGGCGTGGATTTATTAAAGAATATTTTTTCAAGGATTTATTAAAGAATATTTTTTCAAGGCATATATAAGGCGTGGATTTATTAAAGAATATTTTTTCAAGGCATATATAAGGCGTGGATTTATTAAAGAATATTTTTTCAAGGCATATATAAGGCGTGGATTTATTATTTTTTTCAAGGCATATATAAGGCGTGGATTTATTAAAGAATATTTTTTCAAGGCATATATAAGGCGTGGATTTATTAAAGAATATTTTTTCAAGGCATATATAAGGCGTGGATTTATTAAAGAATATTTTTTCAAGGCATATATAAGGCGTGGATTTATTAAAGAATATTTTTTCAATGCATATATAAGGCGTGGATTTATTAAAGAATATTTTTTCAAGGCATATATAAGGCGTGGATTTATTAAAGAATATTTTTTCAAGGCATATATAAGGCGTGGATTTATTAAAGAATATTTTTTCAAGGCATATATAAGGCGTGGATTTATTAAAGAATATTTTTTCAAGGCATATATAAGGCGTGGATTTATTAAAGAATATTTTTTCAAGGCATATATAAGGCGTGGATTTATTAAAGAATATTTTTTCAAGGCATATATAAGGCGTGGATTTATTAAAGAATATTTTTTATATAAGGCATATATAAGGCGTGGATTTTATTAAGAATATTTTTTCAAGGCATATATAAGGCGTGGATTTATTAAAGAATATTTTTTCAAGGCATATATAAGGCGTGGATTTATTAAAGAATATTTTTTCAAGGCATATATAAGGCGTGGATTTATTAAAGAATATTTTTTCAAGGCATATATAAGGCGTGGATTTATTAAAGAATATTTTTTCAAGGCATATATAAGGCGTGGATTTATTAAAGAATATTTTTTCAAGGCATATATAAGGCGTGGATTTATTAAAGATATATAAGGCGTGGATTTATTAAAGAATATTTTTTCAAGGCATATATAAGGCGGATTTATTAAAGAATATTTTTTCAAGGCATATATAAGGCGTGGATTTATTAAAGAATATTTTTTCAAGGCATATATAAGGCGTGGATTTATTAAAGAATATTTTTTCAAGGCATATATAAGGCGTGGATTTATTAAAGAATATTTTTTCAAGGCATATATAAGGCGTGGATTTATTAAAGAATATTTTTTCAAGGCATATATAAGGCGTGGATTTATTAAAGAATATTTTTTCAAGGCATATATAAGGCGTGGATTTATTAAAGAATATTTTTTCAAGGCATATATAAGGCGTGGATTTATTAAAGAATATTTTTTCAAGGCATATATAAGGCGTGGATTTATTAAAGAATATTTTTTCAAGGCATATATAAGGCGTGGATTTATTAAAGAATATTTTTTCAAGGCATATATAAGGCGTGGATTTATTAAAGAATATTTTTTCAAGGATTTATTAAAGAATATTTTTTCAAGGCATATATAAGGCGTGGATTTATTAAAGAATATTTTTTCAAGGCATATATAAGGCGTGGATTTATTAAAGAATATTTTTTCAAGGCATATATAAGGCGTGGATTTATTAAAGAATATTTTTTCAATGTGTGTATATTAGGCGTGGATTTAATAAAGAATATTTTTCCAGGGTATATATAAGGAATATTTTTTCAAGGCATATATAAGGATTTATTAAAGAATATTTTTTCAAGGCATATATAAGGCGTGGATTTATTAAAGAATATTTTTTCAAGGCATATATAAGGCGTGGATTTATTAAAGAATATTTTTTCAAGGCATATATAAGGCGTGGATTTATTAAAGAATATTTTTTCAAGGCATATATAAGGCGAATATTTTTTCAAGGATATTATGGATATTAAGAATATTTTTTCAAGGCATATATAAGGCGTGGATTTTTTTATATAAATGAATATTTTTTTTTAGGCATATATAAGGCAAGGCATATATAAGGCGTGGATTTATTAAAGAATATTTTTTCAAGGCATATATATACGGCGTGGATTTATTAAAAGAATATTTTTTCAAGGCATATATAAGGCGTGGATTTATTAAAGAATATTTTTTCAAGGCATATATAAGGCATGTCAGTGTAAGGAAGAGGTGCTGTTGACCTCTAATCGGGGTAGAGGGAGCAAATATCACGAAATATTGCCCAACCTCGGAATAAACATCCGCAGAAAGTTAGAGTTCTGTGGTAGTTGTGTAGGGTATCGTATGGTCGGCCCCGTCCGACTATACTGCTCCGCTCACTGATTAAAAGAATATGTTTAGGATTGATTTTTATACCCTTCACCACACTGTGGTACAGTGTATTATGTCATTGTGCGTATGTTTGTAATAGGCAAAAGGAAACGAGATAGACCCATAGTTCCTTTTGAGAATGTGCATAAAAACACTTTCTGAGTCGATTTATGCATGCCCGTCCGTCCGTCCGCCCGTCTGTTGGTGTTAAATTGTAAGCAGGTCGCATTTATAATCCGATTTGGATGAAATTTGGCGCAGCTCATTTATTTGGCCCAAGGACGAACCCCATTGAAATTGAAAATCGGTTCAGATTTAGATATAGCTCCCATATATATTTTCGTCCGATTTAATGTAAATGGTACACCAAAGACCCTATATATCTTTTGATTTGCACGAAAATTGACATAACGAACTGAATTGAGCCTAAAATGATGTCTGCAAAGCTTCGTGAATATCGGTCCAGATTTAGATATAGGTCCCATATATAGTTTCGTCCTATATATTTTTCGATTTGCACGAAATTTGGCATAACGTACTGAATTGAGCGTAGAATGGTGTCTGCCAAGTTTCGTGAAAATCGGTCCAGATTTAGATATAGCTCCCATATATAGTTTCTTCCGATTTTATGTAAATGGCGCACCAAAGTCCCTATATATCTTTCGATTTGCACGAAATTTGGAACTGCTCACTTAATTGAGTCTAGAATGATGTGTGCCAAGTTCCGTAAAAATCGGTCCAGATTTAGATATAGCCCCCATAGGATGCATCTGTTTAATATGCCCATAGTGGTGAAGGGTATCATATAGTCGGCCTCGTCCGACTTTACTACTTTCCTTACTGGTTTTTAAGCTCGGCTTATGGAACGAAAGTTCTGGCACAAGCCAGCTAAGTAAGTAAGCATAAGGCGTGGATTTTTAAAAGCATATTTTCCCAGGCCTATATAAGGCGTGGATTTTTTAAATAATATTTTCCCTGGCCTATATAAGGCTTGGAATATTATTCCCAGGCCTTTATAAGGCGTGGATTTTTTAAAGAATATTTTCCCTGACCTATATAAGGCTTGGAATATTATTCCCAGGCCTTTATAAGGCGTGGATTTTTTAAAGAATATTTTCCCTGACCTATATAAGGCTTGGAATATTATTCCCAGGCCTTTATAAGGCGTGGATTTTTTAAAGAATATTTTCCCTGACCTATATAAGGCTTGGAATATTATTCCCAGGCCTTTATAAGGCGTGGATTTTTTAAAGAATATTTTTCCCAGGCCTGTATAAGGCGTGGATTTTTTAAAGAATATTTTTCCCAGGCCTGTATAAGGCGTGGATTTTTTAAAGAATATTTTTCCCAGGCCTGTATAAGGCGTGGATTTTTTAAAGAATATTTTTTCCAGGCCTGTATAAAGCGTGGATTTTTGAAAGAATATTTTTCCCAGGCCTGTATAAGGCGTGGATTTTTTAAAGAATATTTTTCCCAGGCCTGTATAAGGCGTGGATTTTTTAAAGAATATTTTTCCCAGGCCTGTATAAGGCGTTGTTTTTTTAAAGAATATTTTTCCCAGGCCTGTATAAGGCGTGGATTTTTTAAAGAATATTTTTTCCAGGCCTGTATAAGGCGTGGATTTTTTAAAGAATATTTTTTCCAGGCCTGTATAAAGCGTGGATTTTTGAAAGAATATTTTTCCCAGGCCTGTATAAAGCGTGGATTTTTGAAAGAATATTTTTCCCAGGCCTGTATAAGGCGTGGATTTTTTAAAGAATATTTTTCCCAGGCCTGTATAAGGCGTGGATTTTTTAAAGAATATTTTTCCCAGGCCTGTATAAGGCGTGGATTTTTTAAAGAATATTTTTCCCAGGCCTGTATAAGGCGTGGATTTTTTAAAGAATATTTTTCCCAGGCCTGTATAAGGCGTGGATTTTTTAAAGAATATTTTTCCCAGGCCTGTATAAGGCGTGGATTTTTTAAAGAATATTTTTCCCAGGCCTGTATAAGGCGTGGATTTTTTAAAGAATATTTTTCCCAGGCCTGTATAAGGCGTGGATTTTTTAAAGAATATTTTTCCCAGGCCTGTATAAGGCGTGGATTTTTTAAAGAATATTTTTCCCAGGCCTGTATAAGGCGTGGATTTTTTAAAGAATATTTTTCCCAGGCCTGTATAAGGCGTGGATTTTTTAAAGAATATTTTTCCCAGGCCTGTATAAGGCGTGGATTTTTTAAAGAATATTTTTCCCAGGCCTGTATAAGGCGTGGATTTTTTAAAGAATATTTTTCCCAGGCCTGTATAAGGCGTGGATTTTTTAAAGAATATTTTTCCCAGGCCTGTATAAGGCGTGGATTTTTTTAAGAATATTTTTCCCAGGCCTGTATAAGGCGTGGATTTTTTAAAGAATATTTTTCCCAGGCCTGTATAAGGCGTGGATTTTTTAAAGAATATTTTTCCCAGGCCTGTATAAGGCGTGGATTTTTTAAAGAATATTTTTCCCAGGCCTGTATAAGGCGTGGATTTTTTAAAGAATATTTTTTCCCAGGCCTGTATAAGGCGTGGATTTTTTAAAGAATATTTTTCCCAGGCCTGTATAAGGCGTGGATTTTTTAAAGAATATTTTTCCCAGGCCTGTATAAGGCGTGGATTTTTTAAAGAATATTTTTCCCAGGCCTGTATAAGGCGTGGATTTTTTAAAGAATATTTTTCCCAGGCCTTTATAAGGCGTGGATTTTTTAAAGAATATTTTTTCCCAGGCCTGTATAAGGCGTGGATTTTTTAAAGAATATTTTTCCCAGGCCTGTATAAGGCGTGGATTTTTTAAAGAATATTTTTCCCAGGCCTGTATAAGGCGTGGATTTTTTAAAGAATATTTTTCCCAGGCCTGTATAAGGCGTGGATTTTTTAAAGAATATTTTTCCCAGGCCTGTATAAGGCGTGGATTTTTTAAAGAATATTTTTCCCAGGCCTGTATAAGGCGTGGATTTTTTAAAGAATATTTTTCCCAGGCCTTTATAAGGCGTGGATTTTTTAAAGAATATTTTTCCCAGGCCTGTATAAGGCGTGGATTTTTTAAAGAATATTTTTCCCAGGCCTGTATAAGGCGTGGATTTTTTAAAGAATATTTTTCCCAGGCCTATATAAGGCGTGGATTTTTTAAAGAATATTTTTCCCAGGCCTATATAAGGCGTGGATTTTTTAAAGAATATTTTTCCCAGGCCTTTATAAGGCGTGGATTTTTTAAAGAATATTTTTCCCAGGCCTTTATAAGGCGTGGATTTTTTAAAGAATATTTTTCCCAGGCCTGTATAAGGCGTGGATTTTTTAAAGAATATTTTTCCCAGGCCTGTATAAGGCGTGGATTTTTTAAAGAATATTTTTCCCAGGCCTTTATAAGGCGTGGATTTTTTAAAGAATATTTTTCCCAGGCCTGTATAAGGCGTGGATTTTTTAAAGAATATTTTTCCCAGGCCTGTATAAGGCGTGGATTTTTTAAAGAATATTTTTCCCAGGCCTGTATAAGGCGTGGATTTTTTAAAGAATGTTTTTCCCAGGCCTGTATAAGGCGTGGATTTTTTAAAGAATATTTCTATAGGTCCCATTTAAATTGAAACTCCAAAAAATTATTTTTTTTTCAATTTTTTTTATTCGAAATTTTATAAAATAATACTAAAAAATATTAAATATTATCGATCGTATGTTGGATTGATTTTTTTTTTTTGATTTGATATTGGATTCTTTGATTGCAGTATGTTTGTTTGTATATGTGCAAATTTATGTCCTTTACAGTGCAAATGGGGATAAGTGTGTTGATTGGTGGATGTGTATGTGTGTTTTGTATTTATTTTCACTGCTTAAATATTTATTTTTATTTAACTTCTTCTTTTATAAAAAAAATAATGCAAACATTCTTAAACCAGTTAAGTTAATATATTTTTTATTTAAATTAAAAATAAATTATTATTTGTTTTTTAAAGAAAAATTACACAAGGAAATTAATTTTACAAAGACAAAAATTATTCAAACGAAAAACAAATTAGTTTTGAAAATCTAAAAAAACTAAACCCATGAAACAAAATATTTAATTTACAAAAAAATTTTCCACAATTTGATATATTTCTTAAATACTAACAATGATTTGATATAGTTTTTTTTGTTTATTTTATTTATTTCATTATTTAAAGAGATTCAATTGTTAAAGCGCATTTTTTACAATTCCTCAGCTTTTGATTCGCTTTAAGTGTTTTTTTGTTTTCATTTTTTATTCTTTCGTGGGGAGGTAATAGAAAAAGGTTTTTTTCGCTTATTTCATTAATTTCACCAGCAATGCTGTCAACGCCAACAGTGCCCCGTATGGCATTAGCCCCGACACGCCATTACAGCCATCCGAATTGCATGTCTCACAGAAGACGGTCTTAATGTACGACGAAGTGGTGTCACGGGCACATTTATCTGCTGGATCATCGATGTCCTCATAGAAGCAGGAACGTGATATGACGCGTTTGCCATAAACTGAAATTGAAATAAAACAAGGAATTGAGGTTAGTACACTGGATAATCGATAAGGATGGTGGAATAATAAATCAAAGATGATTGTCAAGTGGGAGGATTTTATAGCATAAGTGGATACCCGTAATCGGAAAAAATTGAAAAACTATTCTTTAAAAAATCCACGCCTATTATAGTCCTTGAAAAACTATTCTTTAAAAAATCCACGCCTATTATAGTCCTTGAAAAACTATTCTTTAAAAAATCCACGCCTATTATAGTCCTTGAAAAACTATTCTTTAAAAAATCCACGCCTATTATAGTCCTTGAAAAACTATTCTTTAAAAAATCCACGCCTATTATAGTCCTTGAAAAACTATTCTTTAAAAAATCCACGCCTATTATAGTCCTTGAAAAACTATTCTTTAAAAAATCCACGCCTATTATAGCCCTTGAAAAGCTATTCTTTAAAAATCCACGCCTATTAAAGCCCTTGAAAAGCTATTCTTTAAAAATCCACGCCTATTATAGCCCTTGAAAAGCTATTCTTTAAAAATCCACGCCTAATATAGCCCTTGAAAAAATCCACGTCTTAGGCGACCCCTGAAAAAATATTCTATAAAAAATCCACGCCTTAGGTGACCTCTGAAAAATCCACGCCTTAAATGGTCCTTGAAAAAAGATTCTTTAAAAAATCCAGGCCTCAGATGATCCTGAAAATTTATTCTTTAAAAAATTCAGGACTCAGATGGCCCTGGGAAAGATATTCTTTAAAAAGCACGCTTTATATCCTCCTTAAAAAAATATTATGTTAAAAATCCACACCTGAATGGCTGGCCTTAAAGGTCTTCTGAAGTGGGCCTTTCGATACTTTAATTTGTATATTAAAAATCCATTTATTATGAAAAATTATTTTAAATGTGATTTTAAATATTCATACTTTATGACGTGTTGTATTCAATTGCCGTGTTTTGTTTTTTGTAATTAAAACCCAAAACCACTTAAAAATTATCAGTCGAAACTACACAACAAAATTGTTTATGGCTTGTTGAAATGTCAACATTTACAATTTGTTTCAAATTTATTTGCGTCTTTTTTTCGTCTGTGTTTGCGATTGATATTTATGCATCAAGTTGAGAAATACAAAATTTTTTGAGAAGTGCCGCCATTAAGTGGCATTACAACTTAACCGATCAAATAAATTCTAATGACATTGTTGCAATTTTGAAAAAATACAACAACAAGAAAATAATCATAATTTAAAAAATACAAATTTATGATTTCGAAAATCGTTTAAAGTTGCAGTTTTTATGGTATCGAATTTAGCCCACGCATTAAATACTTGGAACAATAGCGGAATTTTAATTTTTTTTTTAAGAAGAGGTAGACGTTTTAAAAATTATTTCTTGAAAAATTTCTATGGCCTTCTGAAAATTTCTATGGCCTCACATAGTCGGAGATTTTTAAAACATATTTTTTAAGGACCCCATAAAGTCTTGGATTTTTTTAAGAATATTTCTTAAGAACCACAAACAGGCGTGAATTTTTCAAAGAATATTTTTTAAGGGTCATACAACCCGGAGATATTTAAAATATATATTTTTTCAGGGACCATTAAAGGCGTGGATTTTTAAAAGAATATTTGTTAAGAAATATTTTTTCGCCGACCGTGGATTTTTTACAGTAGACTTTATTTAAGCACTGCCACAGGCGTGTATTTATACCCTACACAACTATGTTGTCAGGGTATTATAGCTTTGTGCAACCCCATAGAATTATTGGTCCTAGACCCACCTTTAAGTATAAAGATTGTAAACTCGATACAGGCCACAGTTTTGGACCAATCTTCATGAAATGTTGCAATGCCCAATGAAGACCCCTATTGTTTTTGATAAAGACAATATTTAGGGGATGAAATGGACCAAATACTAAATTTTTTCGGATTTTCTGGTCGCTCGAGATTTAGCGGGTCAAATGGACCCTAACTTTTGTGTGAAAAATGACAAATTTTATATTCAATGACGCATATATTTACTCCTAAAGGACATAGACCCGAGAAGTTGATAGTATATCCAAGAGGAGTGGATGACCTTTAAATTGATACCAATTGTATTGTCGTATGTACTCGGATGTGGGAGTTACACTTAAATATTTACTGGTGCTTACGTATTCATATATTATTTAGTAACCCATTACCACATTAAAGGGCGAAAATATAGAGCTAATCGCTTTGAAATTTTCCATGAGGATCAGGTTATGATCAAGGACAACGCCAATAATTTTGCGTGATGGTCAGATAATAATAATGGGATGAAGTGAACCGAAAATATAATTTTTGTGTTTATACCCTTCACCACGCTGTGGTACAGGGTATTATGTCTTTGTGCATATGTCTGTAACAGGCAAAAATAATTGAGATAGACCCATGGTTCCTTTTGAGAATATGCATAGAATCACTTTCTAAGTCGATTTATGCATGTCCGTCCGTCCGTCCGTCTGTCTGTCCATGTTAAATTGTAAACAAAGTACAGGTCGCATTTATGATCCGAATTGGATGAAATTTGGCATAGGTCACTTATTCGGCCCAAGGACGAACCCTATTGAAATTGGGAAAAATCGGTTCAGATTTAGATATAGCTCCCATATATATATTTAACCGATTTAATGTAAACGGTCCCTATATATCTTTCGATTTACACGAAATTTGGTACAGGCTAATCATTTAGGCCTATAATGATGTCTGCCAATTTTCGTGAAAATCGGTCCAGATTTAGATATAGCTCCCATATATAGTTTCGTCCGATTTCATGTAAATGGTGCCCCAAAGTCCCTATATATCTTTTTATTTGCACGAAATTTGGCATAACGTACTGAATTAAGCCTAGAGTGTTGTCTGCCAAGTTTCGTGAAAATCGGTCCAGATTTAGATATAGCTCCCATATATAGTTTCGTCCGATTTCATATAAATGGTGCCCCAAAGTCCCTATATATCTTTCGATTTGCACGAAATTTGGTACAGCCTAATCATTTAGGTCTAGAATGATGTCTGCCAAGTTTCGTGAAAATATGTCAATATTTAGATATAGCTCCCATATATAGTTTCGTCCGATTTCATGTAAATGGTGCACCAAAGTCCCTATATATCTTTCGATTTGCACGAAATTTGGCATAACGTACTTAATTGAGCCTAGAATGATGTCTGCCAAGTTTCGTGAAAATCGGCCCAGATTTAGATATAGCTCCCTTTTATTATAGATTGATTTTAAGTAATTGACGTACTAAGGAACCAATAGGAACAAAACGTTCTGAAATTAGTATAACCTAACCTGTGACAAGTTTGTTTGAAATCGCTCAATATTTGGATAGAGCTTCTATATATATATTCGCCCGATTTCAAGTAAATTGGGCATCAAACTCCTCATGTTAGTCAGATTGACATCAAATTTTGCACAACTTTCAAAATTGAGCATAGAATTAAGTAGTTGCGTTTTATAGAAGTGCAGACATAGCCCAACGGATGACCTATTTATATTTGTTTGAAGTCGATTGACATACTTTATGGATAGATCTAGGTAGATTCACATTTAGATAAATATCACATTTTTTCATCCAATTTTATGTTATAGTCCTGTTTAATATACCCATAGTGGTGAAGGGTATCATACAGTCGGCCCCGTCCGACTTTACTACTTTCCTTACTGGTTTTTTAAATATGTTTTTCAAGTCAGACGTGATTTATTAAATATTTTTAAGCTAACAAAACATGGTGGTTTTTTAAAAAAAAAAATATTTTTTCAAGCCATCAAAACAGACGTGAGTTATTTTTTAATTTTTTGTTTGTGAAGCCTATAAAAATCCGTGAATATTTTTTAAAACAAATTTTTAAAACCAACAAAAAGTCGTGGATTTTTTTCTTTTTTTTTTTGCAGAAGCAATATCTTTATTGGTCCATGTTCTGATTTACATTTTACATTTTTAAGGTTGTAGCCCAAGCTTCTGTAACTTTGCATTCCACTATATTGGAGGTTTAAAATACCTTGGGAGAATATTTTTAAAGAAGATTTATTTTGCCTAAAGTTACAGCCACTTCAGATATTCCGAATTTGTGTTGTATAAGAAACAGGTGCGGATTTTTGAAGAATATATTTTTAACCCTTTGTGGCCCAATGTTGCCCACAGGCAACAAAATGTTTTAGACCTAATATTTAATATACTGGTAGTAGATATATATTCTTTAAATTGCATACGTCAAGGCCTGATTATGGACGACACATATCACAAGAAAAATCTAACAAATTCAAATTTTTGGTAAAGTTATGAGCTTTTTAATATGGAGAAGAGGGCAAAAATGTGTACAGTACTAATTTGTGTATACAGTCCAAATTATTTAACCCTTTGAGGCCCAATGTTGCCCACAGGCAACAAAATGTTTTAGAGCTTATATTTTTTATGCAGATAGTAGATATGTATTATTTGGATTTCATATGTCAAGACCTGATTATGGACGACACATATCAAAAGAAAAATCAAAAAAAATTCAAAATATTGGTAAAGTTATGAGCTTTTCAATATAGAGAAGAGGGTAAATTTGTGTACAGTACTAATTTGTGTATACAGTCCAAATTATTTATATTGCTTCGTATTCAAATTTTATAAATTCTATCCTCAGAATCACTTTTGATTCTTGTAAAATTGAATATAGAGAATAATTTAAAATGATTTTTCTGACAATTTTGCATTTGGTTTTCTTGATATTGGACTTTAATTTTTCCGAAAGAATGTACTGTATCTCCCGAATGCAAGGATATATCGATGTCAAATTTTGTGCATATCCTATTTAGGATAGCTGCATTAAATCTGTGAACAGAAAATTGTTCTATGATTACGGAAAAAAAATCGGGGCTCAAAGGGTTAAGGACCAGAGGACCTGACATTTTTAGGATAATGTAAAAAAAAATTCCCTTTTAAGTTTCGTTTCGAGCAATAAAAACCCAAAAATCCATAACGCACATTTGGAGCACTTTTTCTTTTTTCGTTTCATTTTGTTTCGATCCATTTCAAAACACAATTAACATTGTCAACATTTGCAAATAAAGTTATTACTACTGTTGTTGTTGTTACTGTTGCTGTTATTGTTATTATTATTTATTTTAGCCAAAAACTACTTTCAAGCCTCCGCCTTCTCTCCACACAGAGAAAAAAATCTGTTTTTGTTTTTTTCTTGGTGCTGTGATTTGTTGGAATTGTTTCGTACGAAAATACGATTTCTATAATTCGAGAGAATGGCGGAGAAATCGAAATAGGCAGGCGAGCAATGATTTTATGGTTACGATTCGGACGCGGCCTATTGCGTGCGACACCGAATTGCATTGGCAATAATAAAACGACGAAAAGTCGTCGTCGCCGACGTTGTCGAATAAAACTTCATTTTAGAATAGGTTCAAGGTTTATCTTGCAATGTGAAGTGTGTGTGTGTGTGTATGTCCGTCTATCCAGTTGTTCAGTAGCCTGTCCAATTGTTGCGTCTTGGAGTGTACAGTGTTTTAGAAGAATTTGGGAGACATGAGTTTTTATTATATAACTGATTTGAATTATACAAATTCGATTCGAACAATACGACACAGTTCTATATATTCTTGACGATTTTTTATGCCAAATAATCAGGTGGCAAATTAATCAGAACGTATGTGGAACTCTATAATTGATAGACTTATATATATATATATATTCCACATATTTTCCTTTTTTTAATAGATCCCAATCAGAGTTTACAGTTATAATGACCTTTGACCCACAATGGTTTCATATGTTTCTGAAATGTTGCAAAATGACGTATGTTTCGAGCCACTGTATTTTATGCACCTCTGTTATTGGATTTATAGAGTTTGCAACAACAATAACTCAATAATAAACAACATTCAACAACTTTTAAATCAAATCTTGACTAGCACACACATATATACACGCAGACACAAGTCCATACACGCACTTCATATAATTTCAATATTAACAACAGTTATAGACGACAATAAAACAAATAAATAAAAAAGTATAATATTGATTTTAAAATTTTACGTTTACTATTAAAACTATTTCAAAGAATAATAACCAAAACACGTTTGATTTTTTTTTTAAATTCACTCTAGGATTATGAAAAAACATCGCTTATAGAATCCTAGAAATATATTCTTTTTAATCCAGGCATGAAGGACTGCCAAAAAATATTTTCTAAAAAATTCCCGTATATGGGAGATAATATTTTGGTTAGTCCACGCTTCAAAGAGCCTTAAAAAATTAAAAATTAAACCACGAACGTAGAGGTCACATGAAAATATTAATTTACCTATTTTGAAAATTTTCATGGAATTAAGCATACCAGCTCAATGGCGTATATGAGCAGATATGCATAATTACAACCACTTCGGAGAGTAAATATAACTAAAAATTTAAAAATAAAGAAAATGGACAGGCCTTTATATGAGAGTTACGTCAAAACATGGACGTATATGTAACATTTTGTGGTAAAATATTAAAAATGCTAAAATACAGCCACTTCAGTAAAAAAATGCGCCAAGGAGGATGAAAGAAAACTACTTTAATGTGCCGAACCCTCAAATGGGAAACCAGAACCGCAAAAGTATAAAGGACCACAATTTGCGAATCTGCACTTTGGCGGATATACTCAAGTAGTACAAAGCCGATATTATTGTCTTATATATAAAAGCGAAGTTATTCTACATCTTCCTTATTTGTGTCCATGCTCCGACGGAAGACCAACATGGACAGTCCAATGACATAGTTTACGAGTGCCCAGAAACATCATATGACCGCTGCCCTGGCCATGACATTAAAATTCTGCTAAGAGATTGTAATACAAAAATCGGAAGGCCCCACCGTCGGAAAATTCAGCCTCCACGACGAAACATAAGACAACGGCATGCGGATCATTGACTTCGCGGCAGCAAACAACATGATAGGTAGCAGCATCAGATTCAAACATCTCGATATACACAAGGCCACCTGGATTTCTCCCGATCAAACAACGAGAAATCAAATTGACCATGTTGTTATAGACGGAAGGCATCCATCCAGTGTTTTAGACGTTCGATCGATCCGAGGAGCAAATATCCATTTCGTCCACATCCTTGCCACGGGCAAAGTTCGCACTCGTCTTAATGTAGCAGCACGGAAACTCGATTTCGAAAAGGGGTAGGTCATGAATTCAATGGAAAGGTAAATCGGAAGACAACGTCTTGGATCACGGTCTTTCAAATTGGAAGAGCTGCGCAAAAGGCATATGCGCCTGGAAATCTTTTTAAGCTCGGCTTATGAAACAAATGTTCTGTCAATACAGCGATACTAAGTAAAATATAGTACGATTTATTACTTTTCGTACACAATGTAAAAAAATTCTACGATAGTTGGCCTAAGTTGGTTCTTAATATATATATATATATATACTAGCATATGCCCGCTACTTCGTTAGCGAATTTTCAAAATTTTCTATATACACCAACTCTACACCCCCACAGTGATCCCAAATCCAAGTTTCAGAATTCCAACTCTATCGGTTCACTCACAATTCAAATTGTACCAAATTTAGTACACATTAGTACAAATTTCTAAAACTTTCTACATATCTCTATCTTACACCTCAACAGTGATCCTGACTCCAAATTTCATGATTCTAGGTCTATTGGTTCACCTAAAACTCAAATTGTACCAAATTTAGTACCAATTAGTACCCATAAGTATTATTTTCTTGAATCTGAACTGAAACTGAATCCTGACCCCATGTCTCTATATTTCTTATAAGATTTTTTTTTTTTTTAAAATCAAGCATTCAAATTTTTATATTTTTTAGTTCACTTCTTTCTTTATTTTTAAAAAATCATTTTTTATTAAACATTGTTTTTTTTATTAAAATATTTTTTAAAAGATCTACGCCAGAGTTGATACTTTAAAAAATATTTTTTTAGCAAATTCACGTCTATGCCAATTCTTTAAAAAATAGATTTCATAAAAATCCCAGAGTGAGTTGGCTCTTTAAAAATTATTTTTTTTTTTCAAAACTCAACGCATCCAATTTTTTTATAAAAATATTCTTTCCATTTTTTGTGAAACTCATGTCTATAAATATCCTTAAAAACATTCTTCAAATTGTTTTTAGTCCAGTTTGATTAATAAAATTATTTAATTCTTTTCTCTACATAACAACTCAATATCGTCGTCTCCCCATTCGCTAGCTGTTGTGCTCCAATTATTTATTAATTGGCATCGACTGGCCAATGATTTGTGAGTGGATATCACTTTTCCGATTTATTGCCACAATGACAAACAAACAGTTTTTTCTTTTTTTTTCAAAATAAATGTTCATTTATGGAATTTTTGAAATTGTATCCGATCAACCGTCGGCTACCACTTCGTCTCGTTCGCCAAGATTTTTGCCTGCGGCCAAGTGTTGGTTTGTTGGTTGCATGTTTGGCAGCCAACGGGCCACGAACGAACACACGAAGAACACCGTTGCCTGTAATGTCAGTCAGCATTATTTAAATTTATTGCCCGTGCAACACACAAAAATTCAAGAGGTTTTGAATAACGAGCAGCCAGGCAGCCACTGCTGCACAGCCACCGACTCACAGCCTCTACTCATTATTTTTCTTTTTATTGGGTGGAAAATTCAACTGGTGGGGATTGCTTTCAACTAAATCACAGTTCCCATGATACCTTTCCCCTCCCCATTCCTCCTGCCCATTTTCTAAGTAATGTATGCACATTTTGATATATCGCCCGAGGGCGGCGGGTGTTTTCATTTTCGGTGGTTAGTCTAGGGGTCACACCTATGTTTTTTTTTTGTGGCGATCCCATGTGGACGTCAATGGCGCTGCTGCATACAAATGAGTGCCGTGACACCAGAAACGGTTGGCGGTACCGGTGTTAGGATGCATGCAGCGACCGCTATGCCCGAATCTCATGTGGCGCTAATTTGTTGCAATTTGAACATTTTTCCACAACAATTGGCCCCGACTGAGCTCAACCGTGCTGAACTGAGGGGGTGGGTGTTGGAAAATCGAAAGAGAATTCACTACCAAATTGGCAGTGGTTTGCCATTGTGATCCGAAAAATGTTTGGTTTGGATTTGGTTTCACATTTTTTATTGATTTGGAATTTTCAATTGTTTATTTTGCTTTTCAAAAATTTACATTTAACAAGTGCGTGCCTAACAATTGTGTCAAAATGACTTGATGTTGAGCAGCGCCCACATATCGTCGAGACATGGGGCCAGCTAGACAGACAGACTGCCAGCCAAGCCAGTCCATATCAGTTATGCCCTGTGACTTTAACAAGCAAATTGACAGATAGATGTGAGCATATCACGATCTCATTACCAATCGTGTAAATGCAAATTGTCTTCACCTGTTTAACCCCAGGTTTGGTGTGGAGAGCATTGTGGAATTTCTTGACGTTAGGAAAACATTTAAATCAGAACCAACAAATTCAAGGCGTGTATTTTTTAACGAATATTTTTTCAGCGACCATCCAAGGCGTATATTTTTTTAAGGATTATTTTTAAGAACCCTCCAAGGCTTGGATTTTTAAAGGACCTTTTGAGGCGTGAATTTTTTAAAGAATATTTTTCAAGTACCATCTGAGGCTGGATGTTTTAAAGAATATTTTTTCAAGGCCTACCACAGGTGTGTATGTTTTAAAGAATATTTTTTCCAGGACAATCTGAGGCGTGCATATTTTTTCAAGGCCTACCACAGGTGTGTATTTTTTAAAGAATATTTTTTCAAGGCCTACCACAGTTGTGGAGTTTTTAAAGAATATTTTTTCAACGACCAATACAAGGCGTAGATTTTTTAAAGAATATTTTTTCAAGGCCTACCATAGGCGTGGATTTTTTAACGAATATTTTTTCAAGGCCTACCACAGGTGTGTATTTTTTAAAGAATATTTTTTCAAGGCCTACCATAGGTGTGGAGTTTTTAAAGAATATTTTTCCAAAGACCATCTGAGGCGTGGATTTTTTAAAGAATATTTTTCCAAAGACCATCTAAGGCGTGGATTTTTTAAAGAATATTTTTCCAAAGACCATCTGAGGCGTGGATTTTTTAAAGAATATTTTTCCAAAGACCATCTAAGGCGTGGATTTTTTAAAGAATATTTTTCCAAAGACCATCTGAGGCGTGGATTTTTTAAAGAATATTTTTCCAAAGACCATCTGAGGCGTGGATTTTTTAAAGAATATTTTTCCAAAGACCATCTGAGGCGTGGATTTTTTAAAGAATATTTTTTCAAGGCCTACCAGAGGTGTGTATGTTTTAAAGAATATTTTTTCCAGGACAATCTGAGGCGTGCATATTTTTTCAAGGCCTACCACAGGTGTGTATTTTTTAAAGAATATTTTTTCAAGGCCTACCACAGTTGTGGAGTTTTTAAAGAATATTTTTTCAACGACCAATACAAGGCGTAGATTTTTTAAAGAATATTTTTTCAAGGCCTACCATAGGCGTGGATTTTTTAACGAATATTTTTTCAACGAATGTGGTAGGTGTGTATTTTTTAAAGAATATTTTTTCAAGGCCTACCATAGGTGTGGAGTTTTTAAAGAATATTTTTCCAAAGACCATCTGAGGCGTGGATTTTTTAAAGAATATTTTTCCAAAGATCATCTAAGGCGTGGATTTTTTAAAGAATATTTTTCCAAAGACCATCTGAGGCGTGGATTTTTTAAAGAATATTTTTCCAAAGACCATCTAAGGCGTGGATTTTTTAAAGAATATTTTTCCAAAGACCATCTGAGGCGTGGATTTTTTAAAGAATATTTTTCCAAAGACCATCTGAGGCGTGGATTTTTTAAAGAATATTTTTCCAAAGACCATCTGAGGCGTGGATTTTTTAAAGAATATTTTTCCAAAGACCATCTAAGGCGTGGATTTTTTAAAGAATATTTTTCCAAAGACCATCTGAGGCGTGGATTTTTTAAAGAATATTTTTCCAAAGACCATCTGAATCGTGGATTTTTTAAAGAATATTTTTCCAAAGACCATCTGAGGCGTGGATTTTTTAAAGAATATTTTTCCAAAGACCATCTGAGGCGTGGATTTTTTAAAGAATATTTTTCCAAAGACCATCTGAGGCGTGGATTTTTTAAAGAATATTTTTCCAAAGACCATCTGAGGCGTGGATTTTTTAAAGAATATTTTTCCAAAGACCATCTGAGGCGTGGATTTTTTAAAGAATATTTTTCCAAAGACCATCTGAGGCGTGGATTTTTTAAAGAATATTTTTCCAAAGACCATCTGAGGCGTGGATTTTTTAAAGAATATTTTTCCAAAGACCATCTGAGGCGTGGATTTTTTAAAGAATATTTTTCCAAAGACCATCTGAGGCGTGGATTTTTTAAAGAATATTTTTCCAAATACCATCTGAGGCGTGGATTTTTTAAAGAATATTTTTCCAAATACCATCTGAGGCGTGGATTTTTTAAAGAATACTTTTCCAAATACCATCTGAGGCGTGGATTTTTTAAAGAATATTTTTCCAAATACCATCTGAGGCGTGGATTTTTTAAAGAATATTTTTCCAAATACCATCTGAGGCGTGGATTTTTTAAAGAATATTTTTCCAAATACCATCTGAGGCGTGGATTTTTTAAAGAATATTTTTCCAAATACCATCTGAGGCGTGGATTTTTTAAAGAATATTTTTCCAAATACCATCTGAGGCGTGGATTTTTTAAAGAATATTTTTCCAAATACCATCTGAGGCGTGGATTTTTTAAAGAATATTTTTCCAAAGACCATCTGAGGCGTGGATTTTTTAAAGAATATTTTTCCAAAGACCATCTGAGGCGTGGATTTTTTAAAGAATATTTTTCCAAAGACCATCTGAGGCGTGGATTTTTTAAAGAATATTTTTCCAAAGACCATCTTTGAAACAATATTCTTTAAAAATCCACGCCTTTGGTAGACTTTGGGAGAATACTTACTTACTTAGTAAGCTGGCTTGTGACAGAACTTTCGTTCCATAAGCCGAGCTTAAAAAGATTTCCAGTCGCGTTGGTCTTTTGCGCAGTTTTTCCAGTTTGAAAGATCATATTCGGCAATATTGTCTTCCACTTGATCTTTCCATCTTATTCGTGGCCTTCCCCTTCTGCGTGCACCATCAGCTGGTTCGCTTTTATATGCCTTCTGGGCTGGGGCATCTTCATCCATTCTCACAACATGACCTAGTCAACGTAGTCGCTGCAGCTCAATACGTCTAACAATGTCGATGTCCGAGAATAGCTGGTACAACTCATGGTTCATTCGACGGCGATATTCACCGCCAACGCAGATCGGCCCATAGATCTTTCGCATAATTTTTTTCTCAAACACTCCAAGAGTTGCCTCACCTGCTTGCGTAAGTACCCATGCTTCATATCCATATAATAACACGGGTAGTATCAGCGTCTTGTAGAGTTGCTTTTGAGTTGCTTACTCAGACAATAGTAGCATCTGTTGGGCAGCACTTTCCTTCTCCGAATTTCAAAACTATAAAATCGTTGACTACCTCGAAGCTGTAGTTCTCAAGTTCCACAGTTGGTCCGAGGACGTCTTGCGCGTGATACCATCAGCTTGGTCTTCTCGTCGTTTACTACCAGACCCACATTGGCAGACTCCTTCTCAATTTGTTCAATGGTGGCTGTTACTGATCTCAGTGTTTGACCTATATGTCGATGTCATCGGCGTAGGCGGGTAATTGTCTTGTTTGGTGCACAGAGTGCCATTTCTGTTCACCTTTGCCTCTCGTATGACTTTTTCCAGAAGGATGTTAAAAAGGTCACCCGACAACCTGTCGCCTTGTCTGAATCCTCGTTTGGTATTAAAGGGCTCCGAGAGGTCCTTTCCGACTTTAACTGCTGATCTTGTGGCAGTTAGAGTTATCCTGCATAGTCGAATTAATGTTGCAGGAATGCCAAACGCAGACATGGCTTTGAACACCTCTGAACGGATAGGGCTATGGAATGCGGCTTTATATGATGGTTGACTTGCCAGTTCTAAAGCCACATTGTTATGGTCCAATAATGTCATTGACCATTAGCTTCAGTCGTTCACACAGTACGCTGGATAGCACTTTATATGCGATGGGAAGGAGACTTATTCCTCTATAGTTGGCTCATATTGTCTTGTCTCCTCTTTTTGTGCACGGGACATAGGATGCTGATGCACGCTTTCTTCTAGCCAAATTGTACGAATCAGCTGGTGCATGCTCCTTAACAGCATCTGACCACCAGTCTTGAATAGTTCGGTTTGTAAACCATCAGAACCTGCTGCTTTTTTGTTATTGAACCGATTAATTGCTACTCTGACATCATCTTGGCTACACTCTATACCATCATCTATTATTGGTTCTGAGGTATCCTCTTCACCGCTACTATTTGATAGCAGAAGTTTTTCAAAATGCTCCTTCCCGATCCTCAGCACGCTGTCGGTATCTGTCACCAGATTTCCTTCTTCATATCTACAGGAGTATGTGCCTGCACCAAAGCCTTCGGTTTACTCGTTGGTAAATTTTTCTTTCAAAAAATATTCGTTAACCCTTTCAGTGTCAAAGAAAAATTTGGTCGAAATAAAAATCTAAAATTTTGTATTTAAAATCACATAAAGGGACATAGTTTAGAAAAAATAGCAATTTTCATTTTAACCCTAGACCAGTTTCGTCTGTTTTTCAGCAAAAACAAAAACATCAATAGTAACGGTACATAGGATAACCGAAAAATCGCAATGAAAGAGAGTAATTTTAAATGTCGAATATATTCGACAAAAACACTGAAGGGGTTAAAAATCCAAGCCTTTGGTAGATTTTTTTGAAAAATATTTTTTTTAAAAAACCATGGAAAAATTGTAAAATGTTTAGCCGAATTTCTCAAAAGAGAAAAATAATAAAATTCAAAACATTCTTTCGGAAATTTGGCAACATGTTTTATCCGGAGTACAATCGTAGGCATTTTTAATTAAATTTGTAACTTTGCAATAATTTTTTGCAATAATTATTACTGGTGGTGTTGTTGTTGTAGTTATTGCTGTTGTAATTGAACATTTGATATGTAATTCGAGGCACGTTTTATGTCTGCCAACTTTATTATGTTTCAGTGAACGAACGATGTCTACAATTTTCAGATTATCAAAAAATTGTTGCGAATAGCTGGTGCCGATGCTGCTTTACAATTTCGGACGATTCGACGACGATGGCGATGATGCCGCAGACGATGGAAATTAAAAGTGGCCATTTGAACCACCATTTGAACCAACACCATTGCGAGAACATTATTTAACATTTTATGTAATAATGATTGGAGGTGGTCGGCAACGACTTACACACAGTCATATGAACCGAACGCCGAGTAACCGAATTTAATTTCTACCAACCAATGGCCAACAATTGCTTGCTATGATTGTTGCAAATAAAACAAACGTTTTAATGGGAGTTTGAATGCGTGTTTGTCAAACAAGAAATCGCATAATTGTTCGATGCAATGACAACAACAACCAGTCGGACAGTCCGCCAACCAACCAACCAATCCACCAGCAAACCCAACCGAACCAAAGTTGAATTGCATTTTGTGAGTGGTAGCTGAATCTGGTTGTGACCATAAATTGCAACCGGCATAAACCAAAAAATAAAACAACAACAACAAAATTAAAAAAAAAATAATTCCCAAATTATGGTGTCTAAGTAAACCGACAACATAAACCTGGCAAGCACAACAAACAACTTTACGCACTCCAAATAGTCAGTCGTCAAGTGATCACCACCACCGACATCATCATCATCGCCACCATCGAAATCGACAATTGTTCCATAGCTGCATTTCGAATGCGGCGGCACAACTCAAGACAACAACGATTATTGCACTCAATTATCCATCCGAACATCATCATCGTCGTCGTCATCGTCAAATGGCTGAGTTAGTTGGCCGGCAAATAATAGATAGACTGGCGGCATGGCAGTATTATTGTCGATGACACAGTGATCTAGTCCGGTGAGGAATGCAAGAAGGGTTGCCAGATTTTTCAGAGGAATGGATTTTTTGAAAAACATCCTTTAAAAATCCACGCTTTCTGTGAATCCCTGAAAAAAGTCTTCTTTAAAGAATCCACGCCTTGTGTGTATCCCTGAAAAAAATCTTCTTTAAAAAATCCACGCCTTGTGTGGATCCCTGAAAAAAGTCTTCTTTAAAAAAACCACGCCTTGTGTGGATCCCTGAAAAAAGTCTTCTTTAAAAAATCCACGCCTTGTGTGGATCCCTGAAAAAATTCTTCTTTAAAAAATCCACGACTTGTGTGGATCCCTGAAAAAGTCTTCTTTAAAAAATCCACGCCTTGTGTGGATCCCTGAAAAAAGCCTTCTTTAAAAAATCCACGCCTTGTATGGATCCCTGAAAAAAGTCTTCTTTAAAAAATCCACGCCTTGTGTGGATCCCTGAAAAAATATTCTTTAAAAAATCCACGCCTCTTTCTACTGCTTGAAAAATTATTCTTTAAAAAATCCACGCCACTTTCTACTGCATGAAAAAATACTCTTTAAAAATCCATGCCTATCTGAATCCTTGAAAATCGTGGGGATCTTCGGATCCCCCGTGGACCAAAATGGATCGGGGTAGTGCCCTTAAATAAATCAACTACGATGGGTAAAAGAAGTAAAAAGAATAAAGTTAGGGTGCAGGGAATTAATAACCCAGTACCGGCGGCAATCGTTGGTGAGGCAACAAGCCACGTGTCGTCGAGATCAAGCGATTGTTATCTGGTTGTTCTAAGTGTGGATGCCTTAGTACCTGCAGCTGTATCTGTTACAAGTGCATCAATTCGAAACCAAAACTATGACGAGCCGGCTATTCCTTTGGCAAATGGGCATGTCAAGATTGATGAAAATCAGTCTCTGGCTGACAGGACTGTAGTTCTGGGAGGGGACGACCTACTCGGGACTCTAAGCGCTATCCGCGATAGTCTAGAGAAGCAAAGTAAGGAACTCTTCGATCAGTTAGACAGACTGGTACCAGAAGAGCAATGTGGGGATACGCTTCCGAAGGAACTAGTACTGAATCTTACCCTAACTGATGATAAACTGGACACCACGGTGATTCCAGCCAAGTCTACAAAGGGGGATTGCGGTAGTAGTAACGAAGGAATCACAGACCCTATTGACCGACCGACTTCAAGTCTGACTACAACAGGTCCTGTGTCGGCACCCGCCGACAAACTTCAGAGGCAATCTGCGACGGAGGCGATTTCTGACGATGGGGAATCTGTCGAGACCCCAGCAACGGACAGCGGCTAAAATGTTGGGAAGGCCCAAGAAGTAGCTGATTCGTGGGGCGAGACGCAAATTTGATCTCGGAGTGGGAGGTACGCCTCATCAAGGGTAAGATGAGATACGTAAGGGAGTTCGAAAGAATCTGTCCGCACGCTCTCCATCGTGAAATCGAGATGGACAGGATCTCTTTCCCAAATCCTACTACTCGCACAAAAGTGGTAGAATCTGCGAAGCCCACTGTCTCTGACAAAGGTGCTAAGTCGACTTCTGACCTGAAGCCCAGCTGAAAGCCGAATCCTGGTGAAAAGGCACAGGAAAAGGCTATCGAGAACATCCCGAAGCAAAATGTCACCCATAAGGATGAGGGGTCAGTCTCAAAGCCCGATTCTGGGCCTAGCGACAAAAGTGAAACAAAAGTTTTGGGTGGATCCACTAGTGGTCGAAATAGGAAGAAGGGAAAGTCAGACTAGGGGGAGCAAATGTCGCCCCACAGATCTAATCTGTGAAGCGCATCCGCTCTTCAGAAGGTCCGCAACCCTCACCCAAGGAGACGATGACTTCTCGCTTGGCAGACTCTTCTACCTCATATGCGGTTGTCGCTGGGCAACAAACGACGGAGAAACAGCTAAGTACAGAGAAGGCATCAACCCCCTCTGGAAAGGCGAACTCCAAATTTCATAGCCATAGACAGCGTAAGCCATATGACAGGCCGACCAAGGTAGCCGCTGAAGAAGACCTTCAAGTAGCAATCATTGACAAATCTGATCCTCATGGCAGGATCAATGATAGTCATTGGTTGCTCTTTGAGCCCTTCGGTCAGCCCTTTGGCACCCTTCTGCATGAAGGCACTATCATCAACTGTCTAAACAAGAAATCTAAGGATTTCCTTGTGAAAACTGTTGGCGTAAAAAAATATTTGTTTTTGGGCTTTTTCATTTTTTTTTATTTCTTGGCGATGGTAACCCCTCTCTCTATTTTTATGATCAAATCGTCGACAAAAATATCTCATCAGCAAATTTCGAAAAAATAAAATATGATGCAATATCTTTAGTATTTATTGTTGTCGTTGCTCGTATTTGTGTTTCCTAAATTTTGTGCGTACATGTTGATACTGCTGCTGTTGTAGCTACCGAAGACCCACAAAGTCCAATCACAGCAATCCAAATCGATACCGTCATTTAATTAATGGTAGGCTCGGCTCAGCTCAGCTCAACCAGTCTCAACTAGTCAATCAATGATCGACGACGGCGAAGAAGACAATGATGTAAACGACTACCAAAAGTATTTGAAAATGAAAAAAATCATAATTCAAGACTCAATCAAAAAAATATTAATTTGTTGTTGTCTTTGTTATTTATGACTTTATACGTTTTTCAATTAAAACAACTTAATTATTTATTATTATTTTTTGTTGCTGTAACTTTTCCGCTGTTTATTTGTCTGAAAATGTTGCGTTTTTTAATTATTAAATGTTCGCCTTTTTTGTTTCGTTGTCGCTGAAAACTATTTCATTTGTCTATATTTATATAGCAGTTTGTCGATATTAATGGTCGCAGCTCAAGAGCTACAAAATGTGGCGTTTGCAATTTGTTTTGGGGCGGCGGGGGGTTTTTTGAAAAGGCGGAGTTTTTGTTTTCCCCTCCTCATACGGTTTTCATATTTTTGCGGATTTATGTCTATAATTGTAGGCAATTATAGAGTGCAACAAAAATATGGATTAATTTAGTAATACACTTTAAGAAATTCGGGAATAAGGATGGGACAAGTTTCGTTCCTTCGTGGTTTAGCCTCAGGCCCGACTTATTTATTCTTTCTCTGAGAAACCAGACCCACTGACCCATTTTTCTTCTTTTTTTCTTTTGTTATGTGGGTTATTCATTTTTTCTCCATGTACTCCGAATAGCTTTCCATTTTGCCCCATATCAATTTAAATTCTGCATGCCATGCCATAGGCGTGCCACAGCTCTGCTGTGTCCCTCGTCAATATTTACCACATGCAATGTTGAAAATTGATAAAAATCATAAACAATTAGGAAAAATTCTCCGTATCTATATTTTTCACAAATGAAAATGATATGTAATAATATGTTTTGCGGTGTTGGAATTGGTGTCGAATGGGAATTATTTAAATTTATAGAAAAGCATGGTAATATTGAAAATAAAAATGTAAGGTTTTTATATTTATTTTTCTTAGCCCTATGAGTAGATACTTTTCTCGTAGAGTGAAATTTTCTTCAAAAATAAATTTGATTTTATGGTGTTTTAGATTCCTTCAAGAATCTTCCTTCTTTAAGGAAGAACTAGCATTCTGTGGACTGTTTAAAGACTTACCTTTGCTTTTGAAGGAAGACTTTTTAAGGAGTTTATTTTTTATTTATATATTTATTGTGATGGCTTGATTTCTACATAATAATATTTATACCCTACACAACTATGTTGTCAGGGTATTATAGCTTTGTGCAGCCCTAAAAGTTTGCAACGCCGCGAAATATTGGTCCTGGACCCACCTTTAAGTATACCGATCGTCATATCTCGACTAGCTGAGTCGATCTAGACATGTGTGTCCGTCCGTCCGTCCGTCTGTCCATTATAATTTGTAAACACGATACAGGCCACAGTTATGGACCAATCTTCACGAAAATTTGCATGTAGGATGGGTTCTGGCCAATGAAGACCCCTATTGTTTTTGGAAAAGATCGGTTAATATTTAGGGGATGAAATGGACCAAAAACTTTTTCTGGTCGCTCCAGAGGCCGCAATTATGACCCAAACACCGCGAATTTTTGCACGGAGAAGGTGATCGGATGCGGGACTTACACATAAAAATTTACACATAAATATTTATTATATATAGTTTAGTAACCCATTACCACACTAGAGGGCGGAAATATAGCGCTGATCGCTTTGAAATTCTCCATGAGGTTTAAGTTATGGTCACCGATATCGCCTATAATTTTTGGTGATGATCAGATAATAATTTTGGGATGAAGTGGACCGAAAACTTATTTTTTTTGAGTCGATCTATATGCCACAAGCCGAGCATCACAATACAACCCACGGCGAAGGGAATCTGGACAAGTGATTGAAGGGTTGTACTGAATATTTGTTGACCTCTAGTCGGTCAAGAAGGTGGAAATATCGCGAAATATTGCCCAAGCTCAGAATATAGAACCACAGAAAGTTATAGTTTCGTGGAATTTGTGTAGGATATCAAATGGTCGGCCCCGTCCGACTATACTGATCCGCTCACTGGTTTTAAAAATATGTTTCTGAAAGCTGAGAATTTTTTTCATGAACAACTATTCTCCTTTTTTGGAAGTTTTATATGTTTTTTTTTTTCTCAAAATCTAAATTTTAAAACATTTTTTCAAGAGACTTATTTTTTTGAAGATAGTAATTTTTATAAGCAAAAATGGTGGGAATGTAGTATCTCTTTGGTTTTCCTTTTCATTGCAACTTCAATCATGTAGCTCATCTTGAAAGAGACATTAATAAAAATATTTACATGAATGATCCTTCACCCCAAAAAGGCATAAAACTTAAAAACTCAAAAAATTTTTAAATTTTTTTAAAGCTTGAATTAAAAAAAGAAACAATTTTCCAAGGTTATTAAAAACAAGTACTTTACTCTAAGTAAATATTTTCCAAAGGAGTTTTTTTTTTCTAAGGAATGACTTTTTAAGACAGTTTTTTTCTTTCCTGCAGGCATGTTTATACCACTGTTCACCAAACAGGCGCCCGTGGGCGCTTTGGGAGAGTACCAATACAATCACAGTTCTGTGTTCGAACTCAACATTATTCTCGACATCGAACATGTCGTATGCTTTGCAATGCTTTAACATAGACGATCTGTACCGAGAGAGCGAAAGTTACTCTCCCAACGGATCTATGCGTGTGTCCAACACAATCATAGCAGTTTGCATATGTATTGTTGGCTAACCCTGGTTTATACCCTTCACCACACTGTGGTACAAGGTATTATGTCTTTGTGCATTTGGTTTGTAACAGGCAAAAGGAAACGAAATATACCCATAGTTCCTTTTGAGAATATGCATAGAATCACTTTCTGAGTCGATTTATGCATGTCCGTCCGTCTGTTGGTGTTAAATTGTAAACAAAGTACATGTTGCATTTATAATCCGATTTGGATGAAATTTTGCACAACTCATTTGTTTGGCCCAAGCACGAACACTATTGAAATTAGAAAAAATCGGTTCAGATATAGATATAGCTCTCATATATATTTTCGTCCGATTTAAGGTAAATGGTGTACCAAAGTCCCTATATATATTTCGATTTGCACGAGATTTGGTATAACGTATTGAATTGAGCCTAGAATGATGTCTGCCAAGTTTTGTGAAAATCGGTCCAGATTTAGATATAGCTCCCATATATAGTTTCGTCCGATTTCATGTAAATGGTGCACCAAAGTCGCTATATATCTTTCGATTTACACGAAATTTGGCATAACGTACTGAATTGAGCCTAGAGTGATGTCTGACAAGTTTCCCATATATAGTTTCCACCGATTTCATGTAAATGGTGTACCAAAGTCCACATATATCTTTCGATTTGCCCAAAATTTGGCATAGCGTACTGAATTGAGCCTAGAGTGATGTCTGCCAAGTTTCGTGAAAATCGGCCCAGATTTAGATATAGCTCCCATATTTAGTTTCGTCCGATTTCATGTAAATGGTGCACCAAAGTCCCTATATATCTTTCGATTTACACGAAATTTGGCATAACGTACTGAATTGAGCCTAGAGTGATGTCTGACAAGTTTCCCATATATAGTTTCCCCCGATTTCATGTAAATGGTGCACCAAAGTCCACATATATCTTTCGATTTGCCCAAAATTTGGCATAGCGTACTGAATTGAGCCTAGAGTGATGTCTGCCAAGTTTCGTGAAAATCGGCCCAGATTTAGATATAGCTACCATATTTAGTTTCGTCCGATTTCATGTAAATGGTACACCAAAGTTCACATATATCTTTCGATTTGCCCAAAATTTGGCATAGCGTACTTAATTGATGCTGGAATGATGTCTGCCAAGTTTCGTGAAAATCGGCCCAGATTTAGATGTAGCTCCCATATTTAGTTTCGTCCGATTTCATGTAAATAATGTGCCAAAGTTCTTATGTTGCATAGTGTACTGAATTTAATCCAGAATGATGTGTGCCAAGTTTCGTGAAAATCGGTTGAGATTTAGATATAGTTCCCCTATATTATAGATTGATTTTAAGTAATTGACGCCGTCTGACCATACTGCTCAGCTCACTGGTTTAAAAATATGTTTCTCAAGTCGCTGATTTTTGAAGGGAATTTTCTTAAGGACTGATTTTTCTTTAAAAATTGAATTTTTTGCTCCAGTCGATGGTTTTTGAATGGATTAATATCAAAGCACGCATTAAAAAAAGTGTATGTGTGGGTTTTTTCATGAATTTATATGAAGGCATAGATATAAAAATGTAGGCTTGGATTTTTAATAATTTTTATAAAGACGTTTTTTTCAACGCGTTTTTTTTAATATTTTTTTTAAGAAGTTATTTTTACAAGGCATGTGTAAATGCTTTAAGGTGTCGATTTTTTGTAAAAGGTTTTAAGGTTTTGCATTTTCAAAGAAAAAATTTTTTCGAGAAATGATATCCAACAACTGCGCATTTTTGTTGTTGCATTTATTAAAATGCCATAAATTTCAACTAAATTGCATCTGTCATATCGGAGACTGCGCACGTGATCTTATTCTCAGATAGCTGATGATGAGCGATTGAATTTCATTCATTCTGTTGCGGCTAGTATTTAATAAATGAATAGATCATTAAGACAGAAAATGAACACTTAATAAAAAAATTCTCAACATCATTTAGAGCCATGCCTGTTTAACACGCTTACAGCAATGTAAATATCTATTCCGCAATAAAAAAAACATCTCTGGGAGTGCATCCATCCAGGTTATTATTTGCAATCAAGCATATTAATGTGAATCATCCACCTCTGACAATATAATGGGCGTGTGTTTTAAAATTTCCATTTATTTAATGGATTAAATAAATTGTTTTTCTTTTCAATCTACCTTAAAGCTAATTGAATGGTTGCGGATTATGTAAATAAATATTTTTTCTTTTTTTGTTTGGGCCTTACCTTCCTGTACCAGCTTTTTGCATACGGGCCGGGCATTCACTGCCTTGAATCCCAAATTGTAGGTGCAATTGACGTAGCTCCAGTAACGTTGTTGATCTGTAATGCCATTGGGTTCGAAGGGATCGTTGCAGAATTCACCATTGGAAACATCTGTTGAACAACGCCAGCATTTTAAAACGTTTTGTTGAGCTGTGGAAGACAAGGAGTAAAAATTGGTTAATAAATAAATATTTTCTCCGCAGGAAGGTGGATTTTTTAAGAAAACGTAGGCGTGGATTTTTAAAGATTATTTAAAGATTTTTTAAAGACTATTTTTTCAAGGCCTACCATAGGCGTGGATTTTTTAAAGAATATTTTTTCATGGCCTACTATAGGCGTGGATTTTTTAAAGAATATTTTTTCAAGGCCTACCATAGGCGTGGATTTTTTAAAGAATATTTTTTCAAGGCCTACCATAGGCGTGGATTTTTTAAAGAATATTTTTTCAAGGCCTACCATAGGCGTGGATTTTTTAAAGAATATTTTTTCAAGGCCTACCATAGGCGTGGATTTTTTAAAGAATATTTTTTCAAGGCCTACCATAGGCGTGGATTTTTTAAAGAATATTTTTTCAAGGCCTACCATAGGCGTGGATTTTTTAAAGAATATTTTTTCAAGGCCTACCATAGGCGTGGATTTTTTAAAGAATATTTTTTCAAGGCCTACCATAGGCGGGGATTTTTTAAAGAATATTTTTTCAAGGCCTACCATAGGCGTGGATTTTTTAAAGAATATTTTTTCAAGGCCTACCATAGGCGTGGATTTTTTAAAGAATATTTTTTCAAGGCCTACCATAGGCGTGGATTTTTTAAAGAATATTTTTTCAAGGCCTACCATAGGCGTGGATTTAATAAAGAATATTTTTTCAAGGCCTACCATAAGCTTGGATTTTTAAAGGATATATTTTAAGGCCTACCATAGGCGAAGATGTGTTAAAGAATATTTTTTTCAAGGCCTACCTTGGCGTGGATTTTTTAAAGAATATTTTTTCAAGGCCTACCATAGGCGTGGATTTTTTAAAGAATATTTTTTCAAGGCCTACCATAGGCGTGGATTTTTTAAAGAATATTTTTTCAAGGCCTACCATAGGCGTGGATTTTTTAAAGAATATTTTTTCAAGGCCTACCATAGGCGTGGATTTTTTAAAGAATATTTTTTCAAGGCCTACCATAGGCGTGGATTTTTTAAAGAATATTTTTTCAAGGCCTACCATAGGCGTGGATTTTTTAAAGAATATTTTTTCAAGGCCTACCATAGGCGTGGATTTTTTAAAGAATATTTTTTCAAGGCCTACCATAGGCGTGGATTTTTTAAAGAATATTTTTTTAAAGAATATTTTTTTAAGGGCTACCATAGGCGTGGATTTTTTAAAGAATATTTTTTCAAGGCCTACCATATGCGTGGATTTTTTAAATAATATTTTTTCAAGGCCTCCCATAGGCGCGGATTTTTTAAAGAATAATTTTCAAGGCTTACCATAGGCGTGGATTTTTTAAAGAATATTTTTTCAAGGCCTACCATAGGCGTGGATTTTTTAATGAATATTTTTTCAAGGCCTACCATATGCGTGGATTTTTTAAAGAATATTTTTTCAAGGCCTACCGTAGGCGCGGATTTTTTAAAGAATAATTTTCAAGGCCTACCATAGGCGTGGATTTTTTAAAGAATATTTTTTCAAGGCCTACCATAGGCGTAGATTTTTTAAAGAATATTTTTCAAGGCCTACCATAGGCGTGGAATTTTTAAAGAATATTTTTTCAAGGCCTACCATAGGCGTGGAATTTTTAAAGAATATTTTTTCAAGGCCTACCATAGGCGTGGATTTTTTAAAGAATATTTTTTCAAGGCCTACCATAGGCGTGGATTTTTTAAAAAAGTATTTTTTGAATACCAAAATATGTCCGGATTTTTAAAAAAATATATTTTTTATGAGTTGCAATCATGACAAAATTTCAACAAATTAACAATAATTCTATTGTTTTAAAATTTTTTCTCACATTTATTTTTCCTTCAAATTATCTAAGCCCATCATCCAGAACAACAACAATTTTGTCATGCCAACAGCAACAACTAATAACAATAATTGTGGCATGTGTATATGCGATTGTGTGTTTGTGCGACTTAATAAAATTGCAATTATTTCAAAACACAAATTCCCGACTAATTTTTTCATTTAATGATCACTTCGAAATCAACCTCCCACAATCGCCAACAAAGTCACACACAAAGACGACGGCCACTTTCCGGGTCATCATCGTCGTCTGATCTAAGATGAGGAACAAACAAATTAACTAACTGACTACTGCGCATTTCATGTTCTGCTTAGACACCATCAAGGTGGGGGGTACGTTTAGTACGACAAGGAATTCTGACTGATTCGTCAGTATTACCTCAATTTTTTTAGAAATTTCCATTTTGATGATACGCTTCAATCTTTTCGAGAAAATACAAATGAAAAAAAAAAAACGAAATCATGACAGTTGCCTGCATTGATATGCAAATGATGATCCGTGTCAGTGCAATTGTGTCATGTTGAACACAATTCTGCTACTTAGCACCAGACCAGAAGTTATGAGGTGTGTGAATCATTTCAATTTATTAGATCACCGCACATAGATTTGAAAGGAAACATGTTATCTACGGAAATGTAGAACCGAACTTTTATACCCTCCACCTTGAGGTAGACATTCAAAATGCCTCATATCGATTTGGACCCTTATAAACTGAAATTGTTTATAACGACATTTCGGTTATAACGACTGTATTCAAAAGTCCCAAGAAAAGTTGTGTCCTTTGTTTGATATCGTTTTTAACAATGTCAGATAATTATGTCAGAACATGAGTATTATTATTCTCCGTAAAAATAAGTAAAAATTGCGGACAGAAAAAATCGAAAAGGGAACCATATTCAACATAATGAATATGATTCCCTTTATATAGATCTATCTGGAAAGAAGTTTTTTAAACACCAATGTCCCGAAACTACAAATTACATCTACTTCGATTGAAAAAAAAACACGTAGGGCCTTATGGGGTCAAGGCACAATGATAGGCCGATATTTATATTTTTTGGTAGGTAGATTAGATAACGAGAGCTTCTCAAAAAAAAGAGCTTTTACTATTAAATAATATGAGCCCTCATTCGAGGTTTCCAAAAAATTGAATTATGGTTTTCTATTTAATCCAGCCAACCACTCATTAAGGGTGATGTAGGCAATGATAGATACCACAGCTCTAATTGTATTTAACATGGCAAAGCCCAGGCTTATCTAGGTCCCTCTTTCATTTAATATTATTGCCTTATAGGAAATGTGATGGAAATGGACTGGCGTAAGTAAATCAGATGATTACGCCCTGTATTATAGCTGTCATGAAACGAGACATGCTATAATACAGGGCGAGACGAGACATGCTATAATACAGGCCATCAGGAAATCCGTGCTACGATCATGAGTATCGTAATGCTACTGATGTGAAAAACGCATCATATATGGCAACCCTGCAAACGGAAGCAACGCGCAATGCAAGAAAGGAGAAAATAAAAGATAGAGGAGAAAAGGGGAGAGGAGAAACGCATTTTCAAAAGAAAAAACACGAATAACGTGAGCGTGAGCAAATCGAGATTTACAGGAGTCAGAATGATGTCCGGAAATTTTACCAACGAGTAAAACACCACACCGAAGGTTTTGGTTCAGGCACATCCTGTAGATATATCGAAGGAAACCTGGTGATATATACAAACAGAGTGTTGAGGATCTGGAAGGAGCATTTTGAAAAGCTTCAAATAGTACCAGTGAAGTAGCTGCCCCAGAGCCTATAAGAGATGACGGTATAGAGTGTATACCACCTAACCTAGATGAGATCAGATTAGCAATTAATCGGTTGATTTATCTCTGCTATGTCTTGTCTTTTTGCCTTATTCACGTCTATGTTTGCAAGTCAAAATTAGAACAATCTTGCGATATAACAATGTTAAACACTGACTTATAACATCTGGAGTTTATATCGAAATAATTTGGAAAACACATATGTGAATTTTATAATAGCAATGCAGAGCAGGCAATACATTGCTAAACTAACCACAATCCAGTATGTAGGGATACGGAGTTTGTTAGATTGAAAAGCCAAACACACCGTTACAAAACTAACAACCATCAAGTGAAAGGAGATGCAGTGAATGGTGTTTTTTAGGGATGCATTCGTTAGAATAGCAAAAAAGAGAATAACAAATGAGCGTAAAAAGTGTTAAAGTAAGACGAAGTAAGAAAATAGTTTTGCAATTAATGAAACTTTTACATATTTTTGAAAAAATTGTGGCTTTCTGAAGATTATAAGAAATTGTACTCGTATTTTAGGTGAGGTACATGAACCATAAAAATAAAGCTTGATTGGTATTATAATCATTTTTTGTCTGTGTGCATGTTAGAAATATAGGTTCAAATTGAAAAGGAGCAACATTGGCCTGGGACGGAATTGAATTTCATAGAAATGTTAGTGCGATTTTTATACCCTCAGCCTTATGGCCAATGAGAGTATATGAACTTTGATACGACAAAAATGTACCTAATCGAAATATTGGTTTTAGACCCCATGTTTGCTTGGATCAAATTAGTTTCAGACAATGTGGATTCGATTTACCAATGTCCCTTCCGTCCGACTGCCTCTCTCCCTCCCTACCTCACAATGTGTAAATTTTTTTAAAATGTGGTAATCCTCTACTTCTGGTACCTCCCACACAAATTGGAAACAAATTTTTGCTGAAATTAATTTTTTAATGTAATACCGATTTTAAGTACATTTTTCACAACCTTATATTTTAACCATGCATGTATAATTATGTAATATAAGATTTATCGGTCCACTCCTTCTAGTATCTATCTTCAATATCGGCCATCGTTTTTCTACAGCTCCCGAAAAAAGGTCCCGCTTCACTCCGATATTTTGAAGATTTTTGACGTATTTCCATATTTTTGTCTGTAATTTAGTGTTTCGGATTTGTGAGGCTGACATACAACTATGCAGAAAATCATAAATATAAGTCCATATTTTGACTTAGCCCTCATATGAAGGTCCTGGCCTATTTCCGTATTTTTAAGATTTAAACACTATTTTCTTACCAAATTTTCTGTAATTCTCGTTACCTCCCAATTGAAGGTAATTTTTGTCTATTAGCCACATTTTACAATCAAATTGGCTGTAATTTGGCACAGAGAGTTCTTTATGGTTCCTAATATGCAAAAATTTATCGACGTAGGTCCACGTAAAAATTAAATTTATTAACTGGCAAATTTATATCCAATTTGATTGTAAAACGTGGACAATTGATAAAAATACCTCAAATGGGCAGGAACGGTTATATGGATGCTATATCAAAACATGGACCAGAGACCTCATTTTCCATACCAGTATTCGCTTTGATATTAAAAAACATGTGACCCAAATATTGGCCGCCTTTATCAAGTGGTTCGCCAGTTAATGAGTTTATACCCAATATTTGCCTAAATACTCAAATAGGGGTATCTTTATATCGACGCCTCCGAACCATAGTATGCTAAGTCGACTTAGCATGTTTTAAAGTTCTACGTACTACGGTCCTTAATTTAAATTCTCTGAAATTTTGGTAATCATCGGCCAATCCAAACCAAAGTTATAAGCAAAAATGTACTTAGCATGGCACGTAAGATATAAGAAACTTCCATTATTTGAGAGCTTCTACTGAAAAACTCACTTTTCAGACTTAGCATACTATTCTTCGGAGGCGTCGATATGGGGACTACCAAAAAATGTGGACATATGTCCACGCATGTGCCAAATTACAGTCAATTTGATTGTAAAATGTGGCTTATAGACAAAAATTACCTTAAATCGGGAGGTACGGTTATATTGAGGCTATATCAAAACAAGGACCATACCAATATTCGTTTGGATATTGAAAACATATGAGTATAAGTATTATAAAACTATCCATTTTGAATCGAATCGACCCGGAAAAGGGGTGTAGGATGTTGTATTAGCGATTCAATATAGTAGACATAAATAGGCGGTATTTACAATCTCTATGTATTCTTAATATTCCCGCAAGGGATTTTATTCCTCATAAGAATTTCTTTTAATCCCTAAGACCATGAGCTCGATATTGAGTCACTGTGTTATGAGCCCATAAATTATTTTGTATTTTATTCAAATATATGAGTTTCTAACAATTCCTGGAACGATTTTAAAATCTTTGTTCCGAGTATATGCAACAGATGGTAGCAAAAGATATAGCACACGTATATAATTATACAATGAAATCAGCAAATTATTAGGGAATTTTCAAATTAATTTGATATTTGCCAACAAGATAAACAACACATGGCTTAGTTTAGAAATAAACAAAACAAATCCAAAAATTGTTTATAAATTCACATAAACAAATTATAAAAATTATCCATAAGACAACTATTTGTTTTCAATATTTATTAGCCATTATTAAAAAAACCATTATTAAAAAGAAATTAGATTCAATGCCTAAAATATTTATTTTATCTCCCTTTTCAAAAACCACCCGCTTAACACCCTCTAATTATGTCAAACCCTATCATCAAGACTTCTGCTGAATGTTTCATTAGTTTTCCAAATTGAAGTAAACAAAACAAAATTCCCACCAATTGAATTGTTGTTTCAACTGAAGCAACAACAAAACTTATCTTTGTGGCATTTTTCCATTTGTTTTTGCCACGCCACTTTTTAACGACTTGAGCACAAAAAAAGTTGCCTATCAACCGAAAAGTTTGTCATTAGTTTCCTCACCACCAACAACAACACAAATGCAATAAAAACTAGACGACGAAGTTCCACTTCGTCTTTGCTTGCTGAAGTCTTCTTGGGGGAGGAGGTTCAATAACGACTAGTTTTGATGCAACACGTTGATTACTATCAATTTAAAACAAAAAAAAAAAAACATAGTGAGGAAAAGCTCTTAGGAAAACAAACACACATTCATACATACATAAATACACAGATGCACACAAACCGCTTAAACCCTATTTGAAGTACATTGCACTTGTTTCTGACAACATATATGACAGCCATGCAGGCAGTCAGCCTGACTGCCTGTCTTTCTGCTTTTACCGCCAACTTGCCTTCATGACCTCAATTGCAAACGTGCCGCATATGGAGTTTAATTTTCGTACATAGTGAATTTTTAACCCATTGTGGGGGGTTAAGGATTTATTCGTGGATTTTTAAAGAATATTTTTTAGGGATCCACACAAGGCCTGGATTTTTTACAGAATAGTTTTTCGGGGTCTAAACAAGGCGTGGATTTTTAAAGAATAGCTTTTTTAGGAATCCACACAAGGCGTGTATTTCTTAAAGAAGCCTTTTTTCAGGGATTCACACAAGGCGTGGATTTTTTAAAGAAGACTTTTTTCAGGGTCTGAACAAGGCGTGGATTTTTTAAAGAAGACTTTTTTCAGGGTCTGAACAAGGCGTGGATTTTTTAAAGAAGAATTTTTTCGGGGTCTGAACAAGGCGTGGATTTTTTAAAGAAGGCGTGGATTTTTTAAAGAAGACTTTTTTCAGGGTCTAACAAGGCGTGGATTTTTTAAAGAAGACTTTTTTCAGGGTCTGAACAAGGCGTGGATTTTTTAAAGAAGACTTTTTTCAGGGTCTGAACAAGGCGTGGATTTTTTAAAGAAGAATTTTTTCGGGGTCTGAACAAGGCGTGGATTTTTTAAAGAAGGCGTGGATTTTTTAAAGAAGACTTTTTTCAGGGTCTAACAAGGCGTGGATTTTTTAAAGAAGACTTTTTTCAGGGTCTGAACAGGGCGTGGATTTTTTAAAGAAAAATTGCCCACTCCAACACTTGGGTACCCAAAATCACCGACAAGAAACCCATGGTACGATCAGGAGTGTCGTAATGCTACTGATGAGAAAAACGCAGCGTATAGGGCAATCCTACAGACAGTAGCAACACTTAATGTGATAAAGAATTATCAGGAGAAAAGGGGGAAGGGAAACGTGTTCTCAGAAAAAAAGAAGAAAGAACAAGAAAAACGTGAGCGTGAGCAAATCGAAATGTGCAGGAGTCAGAATGAAATCCGAGTAAAACACCAAACCGAAGGCTTTGGTGCAGGCACATCCTCCTGTAGAGATAAAGAAGGATACCAGGTGACAGACACAGACAGGGCGTTGAGGATCTGGGAGGAGCATTTTGAAAAACTTCTGGTATCAAATAGTGGCGGTGAAGAAGATACTCCACAACCAATGTGATATGATGGTATAGTATACCACCTAGCCAAGATGAGGTCATAAAATCAATTAATCGGCTCAAGAACAATAAAGTAGCCGACGGGTTACCAGCCGAACTATTCAAGACTGGTGGTCAGATGCTCGTAAGGAGCATGCACCAGCTGATTGGTACAATTTGGCTGGAAGAATACATGCCCAATGATTGGAACATCGGCATCCTGTGTCCCGTGCACAAAAAAAAGAAGACAAGACGATATGTGCTAACTGTAGAGGAATAAGAATCCTTCCCATCGCATATAAAGTGCTATACAGCGTACTGTGTGAACGACTGAAGCCAATGGTTAATGACATTATTGGACCATACCAATGCGGCTTCTGACCTGGCAAATCCAACATTGACCAGATTTTCACTCTGCGCCAAATCTTGGAAAAAACCCACGAAAAACACATCGACACACTCCAAATATTCGTCGACTATAAAGCCGCATTCGACAGCCCTATTCGTTCAGAGGTGTATAAAGCCATGTCTGTGTTTGGCATTTCTGCAAAATTAATTCGGCTATGCGGGATAACTTCAAGTGGCACAAGATTAGCAGATAAAGTCGGAAAGGACCTCTCGGAGCCCTTTTATACCGAAGGAGGTTTCAGACAAGGTGACAGTTTGTCGTGTGATCTTTTTAAAAGGTTATACGAGAGGCAAAAGTGAACAGCAATTGCACTCTGTACACCAAACAATACATGTTACTCGCCTACGCCGATGACATCGACATAATGGGTCGAACATTGAGAGCGGTAACAGTCACCTTTGTAGAAATCGAAGAAGGAGTCTGCCAAAGTGGGTCTGGCAGTAAACGGTGAGAAGACCAAGCTGATGGTATCAACGCGCAAGACGTCCAGTAGACTCGGACTAACTGTGGAACTGGAGAACTACAGTTTCGAGGTAGTCAAAGAGCCATAAACAAAACGAATGACATTAGTTTTGAAATTCGGAGAAGTATAGTGATGGCCAACATATGCTACTATGGTCTGAGCAAACAACTTAAAAGCAAGGCCCGCCAGACCCGTGCTGTTATGTTGATCTGAAGCATGGGTTCTTGCGCAAGCATATGAGGCAACTCTTGGAGTGTTTGAGAGAAAAATTCTCGGAAAGATCTATGGGCCGATCTGCGTTGACGGTGTATATCTCCGTCGAATAAACCATGAGCTGTAGCAGCTATTCTCGGACATCGGCATTGTTAAACGTATTCAGCTGCAGCGACTACGTTGGCTAGGTCATGTTGTGAGAATGGATGAAGATGCCCAGCCCAAATGGCATATAAAAGCGAACCAGCTGATGGTTCACGCAGAAGGGGAAGGCCACGAATAAGATGGAAAGATTAAGTGGAAGATTACATTGCCGAATATGGTCTTTTAAATTGGAAAAACTGAGCAAAAGACCGACGCGCCTGGAAATCTTTTCTAAGCTCGGCTTATGGAACGAAAGTTCTGTCACAAGGGATCCACACAAGGCGTGGATTTTTTTAGAGAATATTTTTTCAGGGGTCAACACAAGGCGCGGATTTTTTGAAGAACAGTTTTTCCGGGTTCGCCCTCGAATGAACCATGAGTTAACTCGGACATCGACATTGTTAGACGTATTGAGCTGCAGCGACTACGTTGGCTAGGTCATGTTGTGAGAATGGAAGAAGATCTTTTTTTTTATATGCCAGAAGGCATATAAAAGCGAACCAGCTAATGATTCACGCAGAAGGGAAGGCCACAAATAAGCTGGAAAGATCAAGTGGAAGATAACATTGCTGAATATGGTCTTTCAAATTGGAAGAACTGTGCAAAAAACCGACCTGCCTGAAAATCTTTTCTAAGCTCGGCTTATGGAACGAAAGTTCTGTCACAAGGGATCCACACAAGGCGTGGATTTTTTAAAGAATATTTTTTTAGAGTCCTAAACAAGGCATGGATTTTTATCGAATATTTGATGTTTAATTATTTTTTGTAATATTATTATTTTTCCCCTTTTATTACAGGTTCCGGTATCTGGCTTTGCTTGGGTAAGTACACAACTTAAAACCTTGATCTGGTATATATAAAGGACGAAATAAAAAATATATATTTAAAATATTATTCTAAGGTTTGTCATTAGGCATGGATTTCTTAAAAATATTTTTCTAAAATCTATCTTTAAGCGTGGGTTCTTTAAAAAATATTTTTCTAAGTTCATAGGGCGAGGTTTTTTAAATAATTTTCTATCCTTAGGCCTGGTTTTTATACCCTACACAACTATGTTGTCAGGGTATTATAGCTTTGTGCAGCCCCAAATGTTTGTAACGCCGCGAAATATTGGTCCTAGACCCACCTAGACCTCGACTCAGCTAGTCGAGATATGACGATCGGTAATATCTCGACTAGCTGAGTCGATCTAGACATGTGTGTCCGTCCGTCCGTCCGTCTGTCCATTATAATTTGTAAACACGATACAGGCCACAGTTATGGACCAATCTTCACGAAATTTTGCATGTAGGATGGGTTCTGGCCAATGAAGACCCCTATTGTTTTTGGAAAAGATCGGTTAATATTTAGGGGATAAAATGGACCAAATACTAAATTTTTGTCGGTATTTCTGGTCGCTCCAGAGGCCGCAATTATGGCCCAAACACCGCGAAATTTTGCATGGAGAAGGGGATCGGGCCAGAGAATAAGCATGCATGTTTTGATAAAGATCGGTCAATATTTAGCGGGTCAAATGGACCCTGACTTTTGTGTGAAAAATGGCAAAATTTGTATTCTATGGCATATATATTTACTCCTGGAGGATGTAGACCCCAGGAGTTGATAGCATATCCAAGAGGAGTGGTTGGCCTTTAAATTGATACCAAATATAGTGATGTATCTACTCAGATGTGGGAGTTACAGTCAAATATTTACAGGTGCTTACGTATTCAGATATTATTTAGTAACCCATTACCACATTAGAGGGAGAAATATCGCGCTGATGGCTTTGACATTTTTCATGAAGTTCCAGTTACAGTCAAGAACTACGCCTACAATTTTCGGTGATGATCAGGATACAATTTTGGGATGAAATGGACGGAAAACATAATTTTTTTTGTGTTTTCGTGTAGAGTATAATCCGAAAATCACAACACGACCCACCGTGAAGGTAATCTGGACAAGTAATTAGAAGGACTGTACTGAATATTACAAAAAAGTAAGAAAGAGGTGTTGTTGACCTCTAATCGGACAACAGGGGGCAAATATCACGAAATACTACTCAGACTCAGAATAAACATCCTCAGAAAGTTAGAGTTCGTGGTAGTTGTGTAGGGTATCGTATGGTCGGCCCCGTCCGACTATACGGCTCCGCTCACTGGTTTTTAAATATTTTTCTTATGTCTATCATTTTTCTTTTGAAAGTCCGATTTTGAAGATCTGAAAGCTATTTTACCTTTTTGGCCCCCAATGGGTTAATCAAAACTCCAATCTAATCTAATTTCTTATGCACAAATGTTGTTAATGTGTGTAATTAGTGGTGTTGCTGCAATGCAACAACTACAAGGAATTGACGAGTTTATCAGACAGTTTGGCTGGGACATGTGTGGAGATTCCCAGCCTAGGCACACTGTGTTGTCTACCCTATCCCATATGAAGAAAATTAATTAGGAAATTCGTTTAGCTGCAATCTCTTTCTCTCTCGCTCGTGTAATTATCTAATATGCAAATCAAAACTAAATTATGTTGAAAATTACACACGATTAAGGGAATAATAATTGGAAATTGACAAGCGAAAATTGAGGCTCTTTAAGGCGATGAGGTCAATGACCTGACACAAGTGATTTTTTCTATGCAATATTTTCAAAGAATTTATAGAGCAGACTTCGTGTCATTTTTCTCGCTATTCATGGACGTGTTGTTTGTAATATTTTAGGATTTTTTTAAATAGAAAATATTTATGTCATCATTATAAAAATATCAACAAAAATATATATTTGAAATAATTTTAGAATTTTTATATAGAGATATTTATGTCATCATTATAGAAATATTTTTTTAAATAACAAATAGTTTTTGTTTTTTTTTTTAATGCATTTCCCCGTCCCCGGACACCCATCAATGCAAAATTATAAAAGAATCACAGATGCATGCAGATTTTTTCCAGCGGATGTTAATGCTGCCAAGTCACACCCCATATAATAAAAATAATTCATAGAAAAGTATTTTTTTTTTCATTTACGTATATAAACAAATAAATCAAATTAGAATATTTGTTATTGTTGCTGCTCCGGCTGATGACTTTGGCATTCCTCATTTCAACACCCGTTTGAATATTATTTGAATATATTTTATTTGTTTTGAATGGGATGTGTGGCACACACAAATATTTCTATTTCATTTAAAGCATATAAAAAGAATCATTGAGTGATTTGATCAATGATGATTTGAATTATTGAAAACAGAGGCAAGTTCAATTCAATGAATAAATTTCATTTTTAAAGGGAGGACAGTGGGCTACATTAAGAGCACAGTGGTAAAAATTAATTCGGAGTAAATTTGATTTAGTAAAATATATGTGGACTTCTTAAATATATTTTCTAAGATCTATCATTAGGCGTGGATTTTTTAAAAACACGATCGAAGGTCTATCAATAGGTGTGGATTAAATAAAATTGTAGCGTCTGTCATTAGACACGGATTTTTTGAAAATATTTTTCTTAGGTCTATCATAAGTCATGGATTTTTTTTTAATATTTTTCTTGGGTCTACCATACGTCGTGGATTTTTATACCCTACACAACTATGTTGTCAGGGTATTATAGCTTTGTGCAGCCCCAAAAGTTTGTAACTATGCAAAATATTGGTCCTAGACCCACCTTTAAGTATACCGATCGTCATATCTCGACTAGCTGAGTCGATCTAGACATGTGTGTCCGTCCGTCCGTCTGTCCATTATAATTTGTAAACACGATACAGGCCACAATTTTGGACCAATCTTCACGAAATTTTGCACGTAGGATGGGTTCTGCCAAATGAAGGCCCCTTTTGTTTTTGGTAAATATAATATTTTGGGGATGAAATGGACCAACAACTTTTTATACCCTACACAACTATGTTGTCAGGGTATTATAGCTTTGTGCAGCCCCAAAAGTTTGTAACGCCGCGAAATATTGGTCCTAGACCCACCTTTAAGTATACCGGTCGTCATATCTCGACTAGCTGAGTCGATCTAGACATGTGTGTCTGTCCGTCTGTCCATTAAAGTTTGTAAACACGATACAGGCCAGAGTTATGGACCAATCTTCACTATTGTTTATGGTAAAGATAGGTTAATATTTAGGGGATGTAATGGACCAAATACTTAATTTACATGGAGAAGGGGATCGGGCCAAAGAATAAGCATGACTGTTTTGATACAGATCGGTCAATATTTAGCGGGTCAAATGAACTCTGACTTTTGTGTGAAAAATTACCAAATTTGTATTCTATAGCGCATATATTTACTCCTGAAGGACATAGACCCGAGAAGTTGATAGTATATCCAGAAGGAGGGGTTGACCTTTAAATTGATACCAATTGCATTGTCGTATGTACTCGGATGTGGGAGATATTCTTAAATATTTACGGGTGCTTACGTATTGATATAGTATTCAGTAACCCATTACCACACTAGAGGGCAGAAATACAGCGCTGATCGCTTTTAAATTTTCCATGAGGATCCAGGTATGGTAAACTACTACGGCTATATTTTTCGGTGATGATCATATACTAATTTTGGGATGAATTAGACCGAAAACTTAATTTTTGGTGTTTTTTTTTCGAGTCGATCTATAGGCCACAATTGAAAGCCGAACATCACAACCCAACCCACCGTGAAGGGAATCTGTACTCAATATTAGTAATATTTGTTGACCTCTAGTCGGTCAAGAGGGTGCAAATATCGCGAAATATTGCCAAGATAAGAATATAGAACCCCAGAATGTTAGTTTTTCGTGGATGTTGTGTAGGGTATCATATGTTCGGCCCGTCCGACTATACTGCTCCGCTCACTGGTTTTTTGTCTAACGTTCTGGTCGCCCCAGAGGCCGCAATTTTTACATGGAGATGGGAATCGGACCAAAGAATTGGCATGCCTGTTTTGATAAAGATCGGTCAATGTTTAGCGAGTCAAATGGACCCTCACTTTTGTGTGAAAAATTACAACATTTGTATTCTATGGCATATAGATTTATCCCTGAAGGACATAATTAGAAGGGTTGTACTGAACATTAGTAATATTCGGAAAATATGTCAGTGTAAGAATGATATGCTGTTGACCTCTAATCGGGCCCGATTGAGCAAATATTGCGAAATATTGCCCAGGCTTGGAATAAACATCCGTCCGTCCGTCCGTCAGTTGATGTTAAATTATAAACAAAGTACAGTTCGCATTTATGATTCGAATTGGATGAAATTTGGCACAGCTCATTTATTTGGCCCAAGGACAAACCCTATTGAAATTGGGAAAAATCGGTCCAGATTTAGATATAGCTCCCATATACATTTTCGTCCGATTTAAAGTAAATGGTACACCAAAGTCCCTAAATATTTTTCGATTTCCACGAAATTTGGCATAGCGTACTGAAGCAGGCCTAGAATGACGTACGTAAAGTTTCGTGAAAATCGGTTCAGATTTAGATATAGCTCCCATATATATTTTTGTCCGATTTAAGGAAAATGGTGCACCAAAGTCCCTAAATATCTTTCGATTTGCACGAAATTTGGCATAGCGTCCTAAATGGAGTCTATAATGATGTGTGCTTAGTTTCATGAAAATCGGTTCAGATTTAGATATAGCCCTCATATATATTATCGTCCGATTTAAGGAAAATGGTGCACTAAAGTCCCTAAAATTTGGCTTAGCGTACTAAGTTGAGTCTATAATGATGCCTGCAAAGTTTCGTGAAAATCGGCTCAGATTTAGATATAGCTCCCATATATATTATCGTCCGATTTGAAAGTCAGTTAGGTGACTTTGTAGAATATACCCAAAGTTGTGAAGGGTATCATATAGTCGGCCGGGTCCGACTTTTCAGGTCTATTATTAGGAGTTGTTTTTTTTAGTTATACAAGAATGTGCGTATAATTTCCAATGATTTTTTAAATGCATTTTTTATTCACAAATCCCATGGAAAAATATGTTTCTTTGGAGATTGTTTTGTATTGATTAATGTCTTTGACAAATATTGCAGCAATTGGTTTCAAATGTTGTTGTGATTTGTTGCAGTTGTTATTATCTTCAGATCTGTGGGTTGCAACAAACTACACATTCGATGGCTGTATGATTTGACAGAGTCACAAAATAGTAACTTGTTGCTGCATTTGTACACCAAATATGTATTTCGATCGCACAATTTTCTTACATCGTCCGCTACATTTTAGGACCCAAATCATAATAATTTTCATAAAATATTTTCTGCAATTACAAAATCGGGTTTATTTCTGTTTTCTGAGCAATATTTTTGTCATTGATTGTCGTCGTTAAAAAATTTAATTGACAGCTACTGATACAGAATTCAATTTCGTCAGTATCGGAATGGTACATTTTTGTAGTTAATAATATTTTAATGTTTTTTTTTTTTGTATTTGTTTACGTTTCTGTATCTCCGAAAGGTATCTTAGTTCGAGTGTATGTTGATATTCGGGTATCGATTGGATGCTTAGCTTGTTTCCATGTAAATGTCATAATGCAATCGCAATTATTATCGCAGACGACGATGTTGATAAATGTATGGAAATCAAAGTAAAAATACCGCATGGAAATAAATCAAAGTTATTATTTAAAAATTTTAAATTAAATTTTTATTAATAAATGAAAGGATTGTTTAACGAATTATGATGCAATAGTTTTAGTGGATTTCTGTAGAAGGAATGGGTCATTTTAGAAGACCTCTGAGGTCTTCTATAATTGCATGAATTTTTCTATCTTTCAGGTAATAACCTTTGAGGTCTTAGAAGTCCTTAAAGGCTTTGATAGACATTTTTAAGGCTTTTAAGGAAAACTTTGACACTTGAGGTATCCTGCATATGGAAGAAGGCATTAACTTCTATGAATAGAGTATATTTGAGAGGAATTTTAAGTCCTACACAGAAAGAAGCCGTGTATTTGATACATCTTAAAACATATTTGAAAATCCGTGATTATTATTCGTAAAAAATTTTAAAATTCTTTGAAAACCTGGGCCTTATATACGCCTACGAAATTCTTCTTTAAAAAATCTACGCTTAAATAGTCCTTCAATTTTTTTTTTTAAATTCACGCCTTGAATGGCCTAAAGATGTTTCTTTAAGAAATTCGGGCCTCAGAAAAAAAATCTTTAAAAAAATTCACGCCTTGAAGGGCCTAAAATGTTTCTTTAAGAAATTCAGGCCTCAGAAAAAAAATCTTTAAAAAATTCACGCCTTGAAGGGCCTAAAAAATTTTCATTAAGAAACTCAGACCTCAGAAAAAAATTCTTTAAAAAAATCACGCCTAAAAATGTTTCTCTAAGAAATCTAGGCCTCAGAAAAATATTCTTAAATAAATACAGGCCTCAGAAAAATATTTAATCTTTAAGAAATCCATATTTAATCTTTAAGAAATCCAAATATTCTTAAAAAAATCCAGGCCTTGAAAAAATATTCTTTAAGAAATCCACGCCTTGTATGGGTCCTTGAAAAAATATTCTTTAAAAAATCCACGCCTTGTATGGATCTCTTCGAAAATATTCTTTAAAAAATCCACGCCTTGTATGGATCTCTTCGAAAATATTCTTTAAAAAATCCACGCCTTGTATGGATCTCTTCGAAAATATTCTTTAAAAAATTCACGCCATGTAGGGATCTCTTCGAAAATATTCTTTAAAAAATCCACGCCTTGTATGGATCTCTTCGAAAATATTCTTTAAAAAATCCACGCCTTGTATGGATCTCTTCGAAAATATTCTTTAAAAAATCCACGCCTTGTATGGATCTCTTCGAAAATATTCTTTAAAAAATCCACGCCTTGTATGGATCTCTTCGAAAATATTCTTTAAAAAATCCACGCCTTGTATGGATCTCTTCGAAAATATTCTTTAAAAAATCCACGCCTTGTATGGATCTCTTCGAAAATATTCTTTAAAAAATCCACGCCTTGTATGGATCTCTTCGAAAATATTCTTTAAAAAATCCACGCCTTGTATGGATCTCTTCGAAAATATTCTTTAAAAAATCCACGCCTTGTATGGATCTCTTCGAAAATATTCTTTAAAAAATCCACGCCTTGTATGGATCTCTTCGAAAATATTCTTTAAAAAATCCACGCCTTGTATGGATCTCTTCGAAAATATTCTTTAAAAAATCCACGCCTTGTATGGATCTCTTCGAAAATATTCTTTAAAAAATCCACGCCTTGTATGGATCTCTTCGAAAATATTCTTTAAAAAATCCACGCCTTGTATGGATCTCTTCGAAAATATTCTTTAAAAAATCCACGCCTTGTATGGATCTCTTCGAAAATATTCTTTAAAAAATCCACGCCTTGTATGGATCTCTTCGAAAATATTCTTTAAAAAATCCACGCCTTGTATGGATCTCTTCGAAAATATTCTTTAAAAAATCCACGCCTTGTATGGATCTCTTCGAAAATATTCTTTAAAAAATCCACGCCTTGTATGGATCTCTTCGAAAATATTCTTTAAAAAATCCACGCCTTGTATGGATCTCTTCGAAAATATTCTTTAAAAAATCCACGCCTTGTATGGATCTCTTCGAAAATATTCTTTAAAAAATCCACGCCTTGTATGGATCTCTTCGAAAATATTCTTTAAAAAATCCACGCCTTGTATGGATCTCTTCGAAAATATTCTTTAAAAAATCCACGCCTTGTATGGATCTCTTCGAAAATATTCTTTAAAAAATCCACGCCTTGTATGGATCTCTTCGAAAATATTCTTTAAAAAATCCACGCCTTGTATGGATCTCTTCGAAAATATTCTTTAAAAAATCCACGCCTTGTATGGATCTCTTCGAAAATATTCTTTAAAAAATCCACGCCTTGTATGGATCTCTTCGAAAATATTCTTTAAAAAATCCACGCCTTGTATGGATCTCTTCGAAAATATTCTTTAAAAAATCCACGCCTTGTATGGATCTCTTCGAAAATATTCTTTAAAAAATCCACGCCTTGTATGGATCTCTTCGAAAATATTCTTTAAAAAATCCACGCCTTGTATGGATCTCTTCGAAAATATTCTTTAAAAAATCAACGCCTTGTATTGGTCCTTGAAAAAATATTCTTTAAAAAATCCACGCCTTAAATAGTCCTGGAAAAAATATTCTTTAAAAAATCCACGCCTTAAATAGTCCTGGAAAAAATATTCTTTAAAAAATCCACGCCTTAAATATCCACGCCCTCAATAATTCCATTCAAACAAATATTTACTCTTTTGTCATCGTATTGACAGCTTTTAATTTACTTACAACAAAATCATATTTTTCCTCCAAAATCACACTCAATTTTTTAACTGGCTGTCCCTTGTTTATCGAACAATGCGATTATTGGCCATAGCCCCCAACATCAAACCGAACAATTGAACAATTTGCTAACAGATTTGATTTGTTTTGAAAGCTTTGATATTTTTTCGAATAAAAAAAGAAAAACTGAATTACAAACATAAATTTAGATTTATTTGTTTAGATTTGAATGTGCGAATAATATGCAAGACAACAACAGCAATAAATGTGGAGGTATAACGAACAAAAAAACCAAAAAGAGAAACAACTGCAACATGTCTGTGCTGCTGGCAGCAGAGAGAACGCATGTTTGTCTGACTGTCTCAAAGATTTATTACAACAATGTGTTGTTGTATTTTTATTTGTATTTTCATTTTTGTTTAAATTTTTTTTGTATTATTTGGTGAGTTAAGAAAAAAGAAATAGACAAACAGCAACAATTACAACAACAGATTTAATCGTGGACGACATGACAGTGTAAATGTCAGTTAATACACTCACACTAAATAAAAAATTGTAGTACAAGCAAAGTTTTGAGGTGGGAATGTTTTAAAAGGCCGAAAGCAGAATTGAGAAGGCGGAGACGTTGTGGATTTGAAAAAAAAAAGTTATGTTGGGAATCCAAAAAATTCCAAAATTTCAATTTCAAAATGTCTATGTAGAAAATGACATTAAAATCCTCTGGAGTCCCTGGCAAACCACTGTCTTTATTTTCGGCAGTTTTTTGTTTCTTTTAAAAAGTTGCAACAAATTTTGGGTGACAATCACCTTTAGGTTTTTGGCTAATAATCCGTTCTCTGTTAACAATCTTCGTCGGAGCTGTTTGGGAGCTCTGTTTGGATTTGTTTGCATATCTGATTTGAATAATAATCACATGTCTGATGTGACCGCATTCAGTTATTCTTTTTATTTTTCAGTCAATTTATTAAGACAACAATAACAGCAATCCAGAAACCGGCAATTATCATTGTCATGTTTTGTTGTAGTTGTTGGTTGGGAGATGTTAATTATGGCCTTGTTGATAAATGTAATTGTCAAGTTTCGGAATTTTTGGTCAGTATGAAGTAATATTGGGAAAGTGGCGTGGATTTTTTAAAGAATATTTTTTCTGAGACTCAGCAAGGCGTGGATTTTTTAAAGAATATTTTTTCTGAGACTCAGCAAGGCGTGGATTTTTTAAAGAATATTTTTTCAAAGGCCCAGCAAGGCGTGGATTTTTTAAAGAATATTTTTTCAAAGGCCCAGCAAGGCGTGGATTTTTTAAAGAATATTTTTTCAAAGGCCCAGCAAGGCGTGGATTTTTTAAAGAATATTTTTTCTGAGACTCAGCAAGGCGTGGATTTTTTAAAGAATATTTTTTCAAAGGTCCAGTAAGGCGTGGATTTTTTAAAGAATATTTTTTCTGAGGCTCAGCAAGGCGTGGATTTTTTTAAAGAATATTTTTTCTGAGGCTCGGCAAGGCGTGGATTTTTTAAAGAATATTTTTTCTGAGGCTCAGCAAGGCGTGGATTTTTTGAAAGAATATTTTTTCAAAGACCCAGCAAGGCGTGGATTTTTTAAAGAATATTTTTTCAAAGACCCAGCAAAGCGTGGATTTTTTAAAGAATATTTTTTCAAAGGCCCAGCAAGGCGTGGATTTTTTAAAGAATATTTTTTCAAAGGCCCAGCAAGGCGTGGATTTTTTAAAGAATATTTTTTCAAAGACCCAGCAAAGCGTGGATTTTTTAAAGAATATTTTTTCTAAGGCTCAGCAAGTCGTGGATTTTTTAAAGAATATTTTTTCTGAGGCTCAACAAGGCGTGGATTTTTTAAAGAATATTTTTTCTGAGGCTCAACAAGGCGTGGATTTTTTAAAGAATATTTTTTCTGAGGCTCAGCAAGCCGTGGATTTTTAAAGAATATTTTTTCAAAGGCCCAGCAAGGCGTGGATTTTTTAAAGAATATTTTTTCAAAGGCCCAGCAAGGCGTGGATTCTTTAAAGAATATTTTTTTTCAAAGGCCCAGTAAGGCGTGGATTTTTAAAGAATATTTTTTACCAAGGCCCAGTAAGGCGTGGATTTTTTAAAGAATATTTTTTTTCAAAGGCCCAGTAAGGCGTGGATTTTTTAAAGAATATTTTTTTTCAAAGGCCCAGTAAGGCGTGGATTTTTTAAATATTTTTTTTCAAAGGCCCAGTAAGGCGTGGATTTTTTAAATATTTTTTTCAAAGGCCCAGTAAGGCGTGGATTTTTTAAAGAATATTTTTTTTCAAAGGCCTAGTAAGGCGTGGATTTTTTAAAGAATATTTTTTTCAAAGGCCTAGTAAGGCGTGGATTTTTTAAAGAATATTTTTTTCAAAGGCCCAGTAAGGCGTGGATTTTTTAAATATTTTTTTTCAAAGGCCCAGTAAGGCGTGGATTTTTTAAATATTTTTTTCAAAGGCCCAGTAAGGCGTGGATTTTTTAAATATTTTTTTCAAAGGCCCAGTAAGGCGTGGATTTTTTAAATATTTTTTTTCAAAGGCCTAGTAAGGCGTGGATTTTTTAAAGAATATTTTTTTCAAAGGCCCAGTAAGGCGTGGATTTTTTAAAGAATATTTTTTTTCAAAGGCCCAGTAAGGCGTGGATTTTTTAAAGAATATTTTTTTTGAGGCTCAGCAATGCGTGGATTTTTTAAAGAATATTTTTTCAAAGGCCCAGCAAGGCGTGGATTTTTTAAAGAATATTTTTTTTCAAAGGCCCAGCAAGGCGTGGATTTTTTAAAGAATATTTTTTTTCAAAGGCCCAGTAAGGCGTGGATTTTTTAAAGAATATTTTTTTTTCAAAGGCCCTGTAAGGCGTGGATTTTTTAAAGAATATTTTTTTTTCAAAGGCCCAGTAAGGCGTGGATTTTTTAAAGAATATTTTTTTTTCAAAGGCCCAGTAAGGCGTGGATTTTTTAAAGAATATTTTTTTTCAAAGGCCCAGTAAGGCGTGGATTTTTTAAAGAATATTTTTTTTCAAAGGCCCAGTAAGGCGTGGATTTTTTAAAGAATATTTTTTCAAAGGCCCAGTAAGGCGTGGATTTTTTAAAGAATATTTTTTCAAAGGCCCAGCAAGGCGTGGATTTTTTAAAGAATATTTTTTCAAAGGCCCAGCAAGGCGTGGATTTTTTAAAGAATATTTTTTCAAAGGCCCAGCAAGGCGTGGATTTTTTAAAGAATATTTTTTCAAAGGCCCAGCAAGGCGTGGATTTTTTAAAGAATATTTTTTCAAAGGCCCAGCAAGGCGTGGATTTTTTAAAGAATATTTTTTCAAAGGCCCAGCAAGGCGTGGATTTTTTAAAGAATATTTTTTCAAAGGCCCAGCAAGGCGTGGATTTTTTAAAGAATATTTTTTCAAAGGCCCAGCAAGGCGTGGATTTTTTAAAGAATATTTTTTCAAAGGCCCAGCAAGGCGTGGATTTTTTAAAGAATATTTTTTCAAAGGCCCAGCAAGGCGTGGATTTTTTAAAGAATATTTTTTCAAAGGCCCAGCAAGGCGTGGATTTTTTAAAGAATATTTTTTCAAAGGCCCAGCAAGGCGTGGATTTTTTAAAGAATATTTTTTCAAAGGCCCAGCAAGGCGTGGATTTTTTAAAGAATATTTTTTCAAAGGCCCAGCAAGGCGTGGATTTTTTAAAGAATATTTTTTCAGGGTCTGAACAAGGCGTGGATTACTTTAAGAATATTTTTTCAGGGTCCGAACAAGGCGTGGATTACTTTAAGAATATTTTTTCAGGGTCCGAACAAGGCGTGGATTACTTTAAGAATATTTTTTCAGGGTCCGAACAAGGCGTGGATTACTTTAAGAATATTTTTTTCAGGGTCCGACTAAGGCGTGGATTACTTTAAGAATATTTTTTGTGGGTCTGAACAAGGCGTGGATTACTTTAAGAATATTTTTTCTGGGTCTAAACAAGGCGTGGATTACTTCAAGAATATTTTTTCTGGGTCTAAACAAGGCGTGGATTACTTCAAGAATATTTTTTCTGGGTCTAAACAAGGCGTGGATTCTGCAGAGTCTGCAATTTGGCATACGGTGTTCTTACCCATAAAAATTGTGAACAAATTTCTTCGAACAATTTTTACTATTGTTCCACGTTTTGGTAACGAACTCATGTAACGATATATGTATTTCGAGTATTGTCACTGCAGTTTGAAGCCGACATAATATGTTATATGGCATACCGGATTCGAGGATAGTAAAACATATTTTTACAGAAAATTATGATACTCAAACAAATATTATAAAAAATGCACATTGTCAAATTAAATTTTTAATTTTTATATTTAATCAAAAATTCAATAAAAGCTGATTTAGTTGTATAGTCAATACAATCCTTGGGGAATAAATAAAAACTCAATTTTAATAATAATGATTTGTTTTCATAGCACACCACATACATTGGTGTAATGTAATAAATTACACCAAGTAGACTAAGGTTTTTAGCACAATTGTCTCTTTAGTGGTTTAGAAAAAACAGAACCTCGAGTTAATGAATATAACGTGATGTTAAAACAAGTAGGATATCAGAATAATACCTTCAATTACAGTCAGGTTATGGCGCCGCATGGACATGCCATGCTGTGGCAAACCACCACATAAAATGGAAGCATACGTGAGAATATTCATATTACATAGAAAAAGGGATAAACAAAGGGTCAGTTGTATTTTGCATGATTGAAATTAATTAATTTTAATAATTTTTGAGGGAACTATTGAACAAACAAGCGTTTTTTAATTGTTTTAGAATAATTGTTGTATCTTTTTTTTAAAGAATATTTTTGATTAACACCCAAATCTTAAACCGAAATCTTCCTAATATAAATTCTAACTATCCGTCCAGGCTTTAGCCTCCTTTTGGAGCATTGAAGACATATTTTTTACCCAACGTGGCAGTAAATTGCTATTTTTGGTTTCGATTCAGTGCCATACATTTATACCAAAATAGACAAATATATTGACCCCATATAAAGGGCCGCCTAAACGCTATTATTTTGATCCACCGAGATGGAATTTTGGGTTTTTGTGCGATTAGCAAAAAATTTCTAGAACATTTCTGATATCGGTCCATATTTAGATGTAGTCGCCCTATTAGTCATAAAAAGGTATTTTAAAGATTTTATTGAATTTTCGCATTAAAGGTCCCACTACATTATCGGTATTTTGTAGGGTTTGCTCGCATTTCACACTAAATTCGCCGATGGTATTCTGGAATATAGAAAATCATCAAAGTTAGTTTATATTTTTCAAGAAATACTACTATCGGTAAATTAAGTCCGTTTTTGAAGTAAATATTTTATATTGGTCCCATTTTCGGCGTTTTGAAGATTTTAGCCATATTTCCCCACAGAAGTGGGGAAATATGGGGTCTTATATAGTGAAAAACATCTTCGCAGAAAAATTGTCGATATAGATCTATAGCATAGCTCTTATATAAATATCTCGCCCCATTTTCTGCATTTTCTAGTGGTCGTAATTTGGCATTCCAGGCTTTCGAAAATTCACACATATAGTTTTCAAAATCTGTTTGATATATGTTACTCGCGGACTAATAAGCATATACGAGTCTCTTCAAATTTTAGGCATTTTAATGGTCATAGTCATATTTTCTATTTACTTGGAGGGAACAATATTTCTTTCTTTCCTGAAAATATTCGATATAGATTCATGTTTTCACATAGTTATCTGAATATGCCCTCTCTATTTTCGATGTGCTGACTGGTTGGAAATTGGTATTTCAATTTCTCAGACGACATAAAACTCTGAATATATTCTCCTCTCTATTATCGATGTGCTGACTGGTTGGGAATTGGTATTTCAATTTCTCAGATGATATAAAACTCTTTGTAGACAATTTACATAGGGTCCATGGAAAAATATTTCTAAAAAATATAGGACTCTAATAGACCCTGGAAAAGCCTTTAAACAAAAAACCACCTATTCAATAGACTCTGTAGATATAATCTTTAGAAACCCACACTTTTAATAGACTTTGTAAAAATTTTTTACACAAATACGCTACTTTAATTGATGAATATCCAAAGGAAACGAGATAGGTACATGATTTCTTTTGAGAATATGCATAGAATCACTTTCTAAGTCGAGTTATGCATGTCCGTCCATCTGTCTGTCCATGTTAAAATATAAACAATGTACAGATAGCATTTATAATCCGAATTAGATGAAATTTGGCACAGCTCATCCATTTGGCCCAAGGACGAACCCTATTGAAATTGGGGAAAATCGGTTCAGATTTAGATATAACTCCTATATATATTTTCGCCCGATTTGATGTAAATGCTGCACCAAAGTTCCTATAAATCTTTAAATTTGCACAAAATTTGGCATAACGTATTGAATTAAGTGTAGAATGATGTGTGCTAAATTTCGTGCAAATCGGTTTATATTTATATATAGCTACCATATATATTTCACCTGATTTAATGGAAGTAGTGTACCAAAGACCCTATATATCTTTCGATTTGCACGAAATTTTGCATAGCGTACAGAATTAAGTCAAGAATGATGTACGTTAAGTTTCGTCAAAATCCAATATATATACTCGCCTGATTTAATGTGAATGACCCGTATTTATCTTTCGCTACAATTTGTCCCATTGTACGCAAATCTGTCCGAATGAAGTGAAATTAGCAAAGGTTGCAGAAAGACATGAGTATGTATTGGCGTTGGTCGGTCCACTTATAGATAAATGTAACATATTTAAATTCATTCAATTTTCCTCGATAGAACATTGACATAAAATTGATAGGATACATATGTAGAATATACCCAAAGTGGTGAAGGATATAATATAGTCATACCTCCAATTGTCCTTAAAACCAGTGAGCGGAGCAGTATAGTCGGACGGGGCCGACCATATAATACCCTTCACAACTTCCACGAAAATCTAACTTTGTGTGGTTCTATATTCTGTGCTTAGGCAATATTTCGCGATATTTTTACCCTCTTGACCGACTAGAGGTCAACAAATATTAGTAATATTCAGTATAGCACTTCTAATTACTTGTCCAGATTCCTTTCAGCGTGGGTTGTGTTGTGATGTTCGGCTTTCAATTTGGCTATAAATCGACTCGAAAAAACACAAAAAATAAGTTTTCGGTCCACTTCATCCCAAAATTATTATCTGATCATCACCGAAAATTATTGGCGTTGTCCTTGACCATAATTGGAATCTCATGGGAAATTTCAAAGCGATCAGCGCTATATTTCCGCCGTCTAGTGTGGTAATGTGTTACTAAATAATGTCTGAATACGTAAGCACCTGCAAATATTCAAGTGTAACTCCCACATCTGAGGACATACGACCATATAATTGGTATCAATTTAAAGGTCAACCACTCCTCTTGAACATACTATCAACTTCTCGAGTCTAGGTCCTTCAGGGGCAAATATATACGCAATAGAATACAAATTTTGCCATTTGTCACACAAAAGTCAGGGTCCATTTGACCCGCTAAATAGTGACCGATCTTTATTAAAAAAGGCATGCTTATTCTTTGGCCCGATCCCCTTCTCCATACAAAAATTCGCGGTATTTGGGCTATAATTGCGCCCTCTGGAGCGACCAGAAAAATCGACAAAAATAAAGTTTTTGGTCCATTTCATCCCCTAAATATTAACCGATCTTTTCCAAAAACAATAGGGGTCTTCATTGGCCAGAACCCATTCTACATGCAAAATTTCGTAAAGATTAGTCCACAACTGTGGCCTGTATCGTGTTTACAAATTATAATGGACAGACGGACACACATGTCTAGATCGACTCAGCTAGTCGAGAGATGACGATCGTGTTTACAAATTATAATGGACAGACGGACGGACGGACACACATGTCTAGATCGCCTCAGCTAGTCGAGAGATGACGATCGGTATACTTAAAGGTGGATCAATATTTCGGGCGTTACAAACTTTTGGGGCTGCACAAAGCTATAATAATAAAAAGTTTCGTTTGTGAAACCCACGTCTCGATTGGCCTTTAAAAAAATATTCTTTAAAAAATCAATAAAAAATATTTTAAACTATTAACGCCTTTAATAATTCACCCCCAAAAAGTCAATTGAAAATAATTCACCCTTGAATAGTCATTGAAAAAAATTCATGAAGTAATCCACGCTTTAAATAGTTCTTGAGCAAATATTCGTTTAAAATATTATTTAAGGGGGGTCCCCTTGGTGTCAAAATTATTTTTGATTCAGTTCGAAAATACAATAATTCAAGAATGTCTCTACAAAATTCCAAGTGAAAAAAAGATATAGCCGATCTATTGTGTCAGCATCAAGTGACGGCTGAAGGGTTTTTCAGACTTTAAACGCGGTTTTCTCCAAACATTGGTTTTGCGAATGGCGGTCACGATAACTCAAAAACTAATAACCCTTAAAAAGTTCATGTCTTTTTACGTCTTAATTAGTCCTTAAAAAAACAATTTTTTAAAATTACCGACATTAATAGCCTATGAAAAAAAAAATTCTTAAAAAAATACATTAATTATAGTCAATTGAAAAAAAAAAACCTAAAAAAAATTACGTCTTTAATAGACACTGTAAAAATATTCTGAAAAAAATCAACGCCTTTAATAAGCTCTATAGAAATATTCTTATTATTCTGGATAATAAATTCAAGGCCTAAAATAGTTATTTAAAAAATATATTTTTAAAAATCTACGTCTAAAAAGCCTTTGGAAGAAGTATTCTTTAAAAAATCCAGGCCTAAAATAGAAAACATATTTTTTCAAACTTACGCCTTTAATAATGCCCGAAAAAAATAATTCAAAAATAATAGTTGGAAACACCTTATTTGAAATACTCATGCTCTCAAAAACTCACAGGGATGTTTTAAATGCAAACCATTTATAGATTTGTTTTTTTTTCTTGATTTTTTTCTTAATATAATTACTCTTTGAATAGAAAAAAAGAAAAATTTGAAATTTTAAAACCCGCGGCTTCAATATCCAAATCAAAAGCCAAGCCTTTTTGGAAAATTTATTTAAATTTAAACTTTTATAATTTGTAAAATCTATTCTTCTTTTCAAGTATAAAAGTTTGTGTTTTATTTAATTTATAATTTTGAAAACTTATTATTTTCATATTTTGTACTGTTTTGTACTTTTCTGTATTTTTTTTAATTTACAATTTTACAGTTTTTAATTGTATTTTTTAATTTTTTTTACAAAATTTTTATTGTAATAAATAATAATTTTTGTTCAGATTTGTATTTATAATTATACCCTACACAACTATGTTGTCAGGGTATTATAGCTTTGTGCAGCCCCAAGAGTTTGTAACGCCGCGAAATATTGGTCCTAGACCCACCTTTAAGTATACCGATCGCCATATCTCGACTAGCTGAGTCGATCTAGACAAGTGTGTCCGTCCGTCCGTCTGTCCATTATAATTTGTAAACACGATACAGGCCACAGTTATGGACCAATCTTCACGAAATTTTGCATGTAGGATGGGTTGTAGCCAATGAAGACCCCTATTGTTTATCGGAAAGATCGGTTAATATTTAGGGGATGAAATGGACCAAATACTAAATTTTTATAGGTTTTTCTGGTCGCTCCAGAGGCCGCAGTTATGCTCCGAACATCGTGAAATTTTGCATGGAGAAGGGGATCGGGCCAAAGAATAAGCATGCCTGTTTTCATAAAGATCGGTCAATATTTAGCGGGTCAAATGGACCCTGACTTTTGTGTGAAAAATGACAAAATTTGTATTCTATAGCGTATATATTTACCCCTGAAGGACATAGACCCGAGAAGTTGATATTATATGCAAGAGGAGTGGTTGATCTTTAAATTAATTCCAATTATATTGTTGTATGTGCTCGGGAGTTGGAGTTACACCTAGATATTTACAGTTATCTCGGTATTCGTATATTATTTAGTAACCCATTATCACGTTAGAGAGCGGAACAATAGCGCTGATCGATTTGAAATGTTCCATGAGGTTCCAGTTATTGTCAAGGACAACGCCTATAATTTTCGGTGATGATCAGATAATAATTTTGGGATGAATTGGACCGAAAATTTAATTTTTTGTATTATTTTCGAGTCCATCTATAGACCACAAATGAAAGCCGAACATTATAACACAACCCACGGCGAAAGGAATCTGTACAATAGCTGTACTGAATACTCGTAATATTCGGAAAATATGTCAGTGTGAGGAAGAGGTGCTGTTTACCTCTAATCGGGCAAGAGGATGCAAATATCACGAAATATTGCCCAGACTCGGTATAAATATCCGCAGAAAATTTGAGTTCCGTGGTAGTTGTGTAGGGTATCGTATGGTCGGCCCCGTCCGACTATACTGCTCCGCTCACTGGTTATTTTATATAATAATTTATAATTCCCATCATGCACTTCATAATCTGTTCAATTTCACAATTTCAATCACTCAATATAATAGCATTTTTAATTAAAAATCTCATTCAGAAGAAAAATTTACATTTCAAGCATTTCATAAAGAACGGAAAAAACGGGAAAACCCATCAACACCTGTTGTAATTACACTGCAAGTGTGTGGTGATTGTGGCAATCACATAAACCAGGACAAAGCTCCATTATAGGATATTTAGAAAAAACATGGAATCTAACAAACCTGTGGTAAGGCACACCATAATAGCCAAAAGCAGGGCAATGATATATCCATGAGATGATGACATCTTAATTTATTTTTATTTCTTTTTTAGTTTTCCTCTAAAAATTGAAAACTATTTCACTTTTATTATTTTTTGTAAATTATTTAAAATTTTTATTGCTTGCACAACACTTTCAGTTATTACTACTTTATTTATGCACTTTTTCAATTCCAATTTCAATTAGGGTTTTCGTTTTTATTTTTTATTTTATTGCCCGTAGCTGCTGCTGTTGGTGTTGGCTTTAGTTAAAGCGCGCCAATTTAAAATAATCGTTTTCTTTTTCGAATTACACTTTTTTATTGCGCGAAAATAATTTGGTTTTCTAATGCCTTTTTCTTCTTTTCTTCTTCTTGAGAAATTTTCTTTTATGAGATTTTCTCGTTTCTATTATTCTATTCACACTTCCTCGTCAAAAATTTTGCTTTCGGTTCAGAAGTAAAATATTTTTCCACAACGAAATCAACGCTTCGACAACTAAACGTAAACTAAAATCAAACTACAAACGATGAAAATGAAAATCCCCACGAATTCAATTCACACAGACGCAAACACACACACACAGTCGTTCTCATGGAAGTAGTAGTTGTAGTGGAGGAACAAAACCGAAACCATGCGAACCGAGACTGACTGTCCGACCGATGAATGGAATCGAATCGAATTGTATGCACAACGAACATTATTATCGTAGACTAGTGAATATAAACAAACATACAGACAGACGCACATACACACCCATATGGCCAGACCAGTCAATTGCAGTCATGCATACATTCGCAAATATTACTTACAAACGACGACTCGTTCATTGATACGACCCGATAGACGACTAGCCAGCCAGCTCCATTCATTGGAGCATGTAGGGGATCAAACTGTAAATACATATTTTCAAAATAATTTTTGAAAAATATTGACCTTTGAAAAAATTATTTTTAAAAAAATCCACCTATTCTTTAAAAAATCCACGCCTTGTTTACTTACATACTCAGCTGGCTTGTTACAGAACGGTTGTTCCATAAGCCAAGCTTAAAAAAAATTTCCAAGCGAGTCGATCTTGTGCGCATCTCCTGCAATTTGAAAGACCACGTTCCAAGATGTTGTTTTCTTGGTCGTTCCATTTGATTCTTGACCTTCCCCTTCTACGGGAACCATCAGTAGGCTCGCTTTTATATGCCTTTTGAACTGGAACATTCTCATTCATTTGCACAACATGGCCTAGCCATCGTAGTCGCTGCAGCTCAATACGAATGCCTATGTCGATGTCCTCGAATAAATTGTAAATCTCATGGTTCATTCGACGCCGATATTCGCCGTCGACGCAGATCGACCCGTAGATCTTTCGGATAATTTTTATTCCAAACACCCCAAGAGCTGTCTCATCTGCTTGCGCGAATACCCATGCTTCAGATCCATATAACAACACGGGTAGTGTCAGCGTCTTGTAAAGTGTGAGTTTGGTCTGACGGGAGGTGGAATTGTTTCTAAACTGCTTACTTGGACCACAGTAGCATCTGTTGACCATCACAAGTCTTCTCCGAATTTCAAAACTGATGTCATTCGTTTTATTTATGACGGTACCAAGGTATATAAAATCATTAACTACCTCGAAGCTGTACCTGAAGCTGGACGTCTTGCCCGTTGATACCATCAGCTTGGTCTTCTCGTCGTTTATTACCAGACCCACTTTGGCAGACTCCTTCTCAAGTTGTTCAAAAGTGGCTGTTACCGCTCGCAATGTCCGACCTATTATGTCGATGTAACAGGACTTTAAACACCTCTGAATGGATAGGGCTGTCGAATGCGGCTTTATAGTTGACGAATAGGTGGAATGTGTCGACGTGTTTTTCGTGGGTCTTTTCCAGGATTTGGCGCAGAGTGAAAATCTGTGGATTTGCCAGGTCTGAAGCCGCATTGGTACAGTCCAATAATGTCATTGACCATTGGCTTCAATCGTTCGCACATCACACTGGATACCACTTTATATGCGATGGGATGTGATGGATAGCACTTTATATGCGATAGTTAGCACATATCGTCTTATCTCCTTTTTTGTGGACGGGACACTGGATGCTGAGGTTCCAATCATTGGGCATGCATTCCTCTAGCCAAATTATACTAATAAGCGTCTGCTCACCAGTCTTGAATAGTTCGGCTTGTAACCCATCGGCAACTGCTGCTTTATTATTCTTCAGCCGATTGATTGCTATTCTGACTTCATCTTGGCTAGTAGGGATAAGTAAATCGACTTTCGACTAATCGACTTTTTCTATTGAAAGTCTAAAAGTCGAAGTCGATTTTTGATCATTGAGAAAATCGCAAAGTCGATATTGAAAAGTCGAAATTACCAAAAAGTCGAAATTGCCCTAAAATTACACATTCCAGAACTTTATTTCATCTATTGACAATTATTCTTACAAAAAATTAAATTTTTAGTCAGTTTTGATTTTTTATATGGTAAAAGTCGGAAATCGATTTTGAACAGGTTTGACAAAATCGAGAGATCGAAGAGTCGACGTTTTACTCAATGGCAAAAATCGAAAAGTCTAAAAATCGTCTTTTTGGTCAGAGGCAAAAAACGAAAAGTCTTAAAGATTTTTGCGATCGACTACGTATCCCTATTGGCTAGGTGGTATACACTCTATACCGTCATCTATTATAGGTTCTGGGGTATCCTCTTCACCGCTACTATTATACCACTATTATGATACCAGAAGTTTTTTAAAACTGCTCCTTCCAGATCCTCAACACGCTGTCTGTATCGGCCACAAGGTTTGCTTCTCCATCTCTACAGGAGGAGGGGCCTGCACCAAAGCCTTCGGTTTGGTGTTTTACTCGTTGGTAGAATTTTCGGACTTCATTCTGACTCCTGTACATCTCGATTTGCTCACGCTCATGTTTTTATACCCTCCACCATAGTATGGAGGGTATATTAATTTTGTCATTCCGTTTGTAACTCATTGAAATATTCATTACCGACCCTATAAAGTATATATATTCTTGATCAGGGTAAATTTTTAAGACGATCTAGCCATGTCCGTCCGTCCGTCTGTTGTAATCACGCTATCTTCTGAAGGAATTGAGATAGGGTGCTGCATAGGGTTGTACTTTATCTGCAGGCAGGTCAAGTTCGAAGATGGGATATATCGGTCCTCATTTAGGCATAGCTCCCATATAAGGGTACCCGCCAAATTTCGGTATTTTGGGGTTTTTGTGCGCGTTTTTCAGTCGAGTTCGCTGAAATTTGGTACATTGGGTTCTTATTGCCTACTAAGTGTCTCCACAAAAATTATAAGTTTGGGTCCACTTTTCTGGTAGCCCCCATATAACGGTACCTCGTAATTTTCAGTATTTTGGGGGTTTTGGTCGTATTTTTCCACAGAATTGGTTGTAATTTAGTATTTTGTGTTCTTAATAGGTACCAAATCTCTCGACAAAAAATTATTAATATAGGTCCATATTTTCGGATAGCCCCCATATAAGGGTACCACCAATTTTCGGCATTTTGGGGTTCTTGAGCGCGTTTTTCAACCGAATTCGCTGCAATTTGGTATTTTGTAGTCGTATATGGTAACAAATCTCCCTACTAAAAAATATTAATATTCGCCCCCTTTTTGGCGTAGTCCCCATATAACCCCTTTTTTATATTAAAATAGTTATCTAATTTGTTCTGCGTTTTGGATTTGGTTCTAAGACTCTGTTGTAATCATTTCACCTGTGGAGTATAGAACGTAAGCTTAGATAATGTACTATATATGAACTATAGCCCGGATTTAGGCCTAGCCCCGTGTTAAAGTGTATACACCCTCATTAGCCAAAAGGCTGAAGATAATTATCCATTAAAATTTCTGAAATTTGTATTATGGTTTACATTATGGATTACATAATCCGTTTTTAGAAATGTCGGTAAAGGACCACTTTTTGGTATGTTCCCTATATATCAGTATATCCATGGTGGAGGGTATCCAAAGTTCGGCCCGGTCGAACATTACGCTTTTTCGTTTGTTCTTCTTCTTTTTTCTGAAAATACGTTTCTTCTCTCACCTTTTCTTCCGATATTTCTCCATCACATTACGTGTTGCTACAGGGTTGCCCTATATGCTGCGTTAGCAATACGACACTCCTGATCGTACCACGGAGATCTTAATGGTGGTCTTTGGTATCCAAGTGTTGCTTTTGCTGCCGTTTGTAGGGAGTGGGCAATAAAAACATCCACGCCTTATATATGGCTCCGAAAAATATTTTTTAAAAAATCCACGCCTTATATAGGACTGGGAAAAATATTCCTTTAAAAATCTTCGTCTTAAATTTAGAAAAAAATATTCTTTACGAATTTGGAATAATATTCTTTACTTAATAAAATTTGGATGTTCGTTTAAATGCTAATTTCATAGACAACCAAAATGTGGTCTGGCCAATAATTTATCCCAAAATAGAAATCGCTTTTGTTTGTAAATGCACACAAGAGACATTTTTGTTAATACCCATCAAAAGTTTCCCAAGACCATCATTTGACCAAAAATAAAATTCGTGTATATATAAGTATATATATATATATATATATATATATATATATACGTTTTTCTATTTTTTCTTTTTTTTTTTTGTCGAAAAATGTTTTTCTGTGCGTCTCTTGCAGCGTGGCCAATAAGATGCAACACATGCTGCTGGGGGGAAAAATACTAGGAAAATAGAATGGAGAATATTTGACAACAATGTGTAGGGGGTATATTCATTACAAAAAAAAAATATGTCAATACAAAGCAAAACTACGAAAAGATGTCGGTTTCCATTAGAAAAATATTTATAACCAGTAAGGAAAGTAGTAATGTCGGACGGGACCGACCATACGATACCCTACACAACTACGACGGAGTTCTAACTTTCTAAGGAAGTTTATTCCGAGCCTGGGAAATATTTTGTGACATTTGCACCCTCTTGTTCGATTAGAGGTCAACAGCACATCATCCATACACTGACATATTTTTCGAATATTACTAATATTCAGTACATTACTTGTCCAGATTGACTTCAGCGTGGGTTGTATGGTGATGATCAGCTTATAACTGTGGAATATAGATCGGTTCGAAAAATTGCATGGAAAATTTCACGCCCATGTTGATACTTGAAATAATATTTTTTCAAACTCTACCCTAAAAATTTGCAGTATTACTTTAAAAATTATTCTCAGTTTATTTGTCGTCTTTATACCCTACACAACTATGTTGTCAGGGTATTATAGCTTTGTGCAGCCCCAAAAGTTTGTAACGCCGCGAAATATTGGTCCTAGACCCACCTTTAAGTATACCGATCGTCATATCTCGACTAGCTGAGTCGATCTAGACATGTGTGTCCGTCCGTCCGTCCGTCCGTCCGTCTGTCCATTATAATTTGTAAACACGATACAGGCCACAGTTATGGACCAATCTTCACGAAATTTTGCATGTAGGATGGGTTCTGGACAATGAAGACCCCTATTGTTTTTGGGAAAGATCGTTTAATATTTAGGGGATGAAATGGACCAAATACTAAATTTTTGTCGGTTTTTCTGGTCGCTCCAGAGGCCGCAACAATGGACCGAACATCGTGAAATTTTGCATGGAGAACCGGATCGGGCCAAAGAATAAGCATGCCTGTTTGGAGAAAGATCGGTCAATATTTAGCCGGTCAAATGGACCCTGACTTTTGTGTGAAAAATGACAAAATTTGTATTCTATGGCGTATATATTTACCCCTGAAGGACATATACCCGAGAAGTTGATATTATATCCAAGAAGAGTGGTTGACCGTTAAATTAAGACCAATTATATTGTTGTATGCGCTCCGATGTGGGAGTTACACCTAAATATTTACAGGTATTTCCATATTCGTATATTATTAAGTAACCCATTATCACTCTGGAGAGCGGAACTATAGCGCTGATCGCTTCGAAATGTTCCATGAGGTTCCAGTTATGGTCAAGGACAACGTCTATAATTTTCGGTGATGATCAGATAATAATTTTGGAATGAAGTGGACCGAAAACTTAATTTTTTGTGTTATTTTCGAGTCGATCTATAGACCTCAAATGAAAGCCGAACATCACAACACAACCCACGGTGAAGGGAATCTGGGCAATAACTGTACTGAATACTCGTAATATTCGGAAAATATGTCAGTGTGAGGAAAAGGTGCTGTTTACCTTTAATCGGGTAAGAGGGTGCAAATATCACGAAATATTGCCCAGTCTCGGAATAAACATCCGCAGATAATTTGAGTTCCGTGGTAGTTGTGTAGGGTATCGTATGGTCGGCCCCGTCCGACTATACTGCTCCGCTCACTGGTTTTTTTAATAAGATTAGAAAACTTTTATTCAATATCTAACTTTATTGTTGGTTTTATTTTATCTAACTAAGTAAGGGAGAATTTTGTGAAGTCAATGACAATCAGGACACTAACCTACACAGATACAAATACACCCATAAATTGTCAGGAAAATATATTTTAAGTTACTTCCACGAATATTCCCCAATTCCTGTCAATTAAATTGTGGCTTGCGTGTCATGTGTGTAAAATCTGCCATGTAATTGTTTGCCAACCGAACGACTCTCCTCAATTATGGAGTGATGAAGTTTTGCTGGCTCCCAAAGGAAACAAATAAGGGAAGGCAATAACGCAAACCATTAACACATTATGTCGGCGACTGATGCCTCAGCTGTGATAAGGCGACTCAAATATTTTAACCAAAAATTGTTTTTACTTGCAATAATAGCAACAAAAATACAAATATTTGGCTAAAATAAAAAAAATCTTTGTTTAGATTCTTTTAATTGTTTAAGGTTGGGGGAAAGTCCTTTTTTATTTTTTTCATTCGAAGGACTACATAATGAATATTCTTAAAAGGAATATTTTTCCAAAGCCTATATTAGGCATGGATTTTTAAAAGAATATTTTTCGGAGGCATATAAAAGGCGTGGATTTTTAAAAGAATATTTTTCGGAGGCATATAAAAGGCGTGGATTTTTAAAAGAATATTTTTCGAAGGCATATAAAAGGCGTGGATTTTTAAAAGAATATTTTTCGGAGGCATATAAAAGGCGTGGATTTTTAAAAGAATATTTTTCGGAGGCATATAAAAGGCGTGGATTTTTAAAAGAATATTTTTCGGAGGCATATAAAAGGCGTGGATTTTTAAAAGAATATTTTTCGGAGGCATATAAAAGGCGTGGATTTTTAAAAGAATATTTTTCGGAGGCATATAAAAGGCGTGGATTTTTAAAAGAATATTTTTCGGAGGCATATAAAAGGCGTGGATTTTTAAAAGAATATTTTTCGGAGGCATATAAAAGGCGTGGATTTTTAAAAGAATATTTTTCGGAGGCATATAAAAGGCGTGGATTTTTAAAAGAATATTTTTCGGAGGCATATAAAAGGCGTGGATTTTTAAAAGAATATTTTTCGGAGGCATATAAAAGGCGTGGATTTTTAAAAGAATATTTTTCGAGGCATATAAAAGGCGTGGATTTTTAAAAGAATATTTTTCGGAGGCATATAAAAGGCGTGGATTTTTAAAAGAATATTTTTCGGAGGCATATAAAAGGCGTGGATTTTTAAAAGAATATTTTTCGGAGGCATATAAAAGGCGTGGATTTTTAAAAGAATATTTTTCCAGTACTATTTAATGTATTTATGTATCCTGTCCCATATCAATAATTTTTTATTTTGTTCTGTCTAACATTTTATCAATCGGCAATTTAAAAGTTTCCTCCGGATATCATTCTCGTGCCAACGGAAATACATGACTTTACAATGTGTGACATAAAATTGTCAACGGTTCGCACTGCCAGTCGTCAGTCAGCCAACCAGCAAGCAGTTCATTTACATTTACTTTAAGGACTTCAATGGAGGCTATAAAAAATCTACTATAGAAAAAAATAAATTTCAACGATAAAAATGACACGACCGGAGATTTTCAAGTTGATCTAAAAAAATGAAACAAAGAAAGTGATTGGGGAAACTCAACCGACAATGTCATTGTCCGCATAAATCAGGTCACACACAACCGATGTACTTTTAAGTGTCCTGAATATTGTGTCGGGAAGGGGATATGGACATTAGCATGACATACGTTTAAGGATTTCGTACATGGTGTACTCTAATGTCATTTCATTAATGTGACCATAAGGTTCGAAAATTGGAAGGTGGGTATGGGTAGCGCAGGAAATAACAAAAATCGCTTACAATCAGTAAATGGCTGTGAGCAATTAGGATTCGAATTTATTGTAATATAAATACAAAACATAAACATATCCTGGTTTTATTAATTGGTTTTAGTATTTGTGTTTATATCAGTGTCATAATGACACTATGACTATTAACTATTTATGGTAAATACGACATATTTTGAATGTCATTTCCTGTTTATGTGTTACTCCTTTCCGCATACACTTTTATTTTTAGATGGTGTTAACGAAAAGGAAATAAAATAATTAGCCGAAAAATAATATGGCCACTTATGGCATTGGAACGGTAGTAGATCTTATAAAAATTACATTTAATTGTCTGGTGGTAATATTGTGACAAATGATAGACAGATAGCGATTATTTACTTAATTGAAAGGAAATGGGACATTGTGTAAATATGTGCTGACAAAAATAGGTCAATATCCTCGTTAACATACATATCCACGATAACCACAGGACATATAAATTATTATCTAGGGTGAGATGATTTTTGTACATCTAGTGCATATAAATTATTTTTTATAAACTGATAATAAAACCAGTAAGGATACTCGTAAAGTCGGACTGGGCCTACTATATGATACCCTTCACCACTTTGGGTATATGCTACATATGTCTCCTAAGAGAATCCGCCTTTTCGAAAGAACATTGACATGATATAATATATATAAATCTGAACCGATTTTTACGAAGCTTAGCAGACATCATTCTAGACTCAATTCAGTATATATATATATATATATATATAAATCTGAACCGATTTTCACGAAACTCAGCACATATCATTCTAGACTTAATTGAGTACGCTATGACAAATTTCGTGCAAATCGAAAGATATATAGGGCCTTTGCACACCATTTACATCAAATCGGACAAAAATATATATGGGAGCTATATCTAAATCTGAACCGATTTTCACGAAACTCAGCACATATCATTCTAGACTTAATTGAGTACGCTATGCCAAATTTCGTGCAAATCGAAAGCTATATAGGGTCTTTAATGCAACATTCACATAAAATCGGATGAAACTATATATGGGAGCTATATCTAAATCTGAACCGATTTTCAGGAAACTTAACACACACCATTCTAGACCTAATTCATTGCGCTGTGGGAAATTTCGTGCAAATCGAAAGAAATATAGGGCCTTTGGTAAACCACTTACATAAAATCGGACGAAATTATATATGGGAGCTATATCTATATCTGAACCGATTTTCCCCAATTTCAATAGGGTTCGTCCTTGGGCCAAACAAATGAGCTGTACTAAATTTCATCCAAATCGGATTATAAATGCGACCTGTACTTTGTTTACAATTTAACACCAACAGACGGACGGACGGACGGACATGCATAAATCGACTCAGAAATTGATTCTATGCTTATTCTCAAAAGGAACCATGTGTCTATCTCGTTTCCTTTTGCCTGTTACAAACATATGCACAAAGACATAATACCCTGTACCACAGTGTGCTGAAGGGTATAAATACATAGGCAGTGATGTACGCAGAGGGGGTTCAGGTTTTTAATTTATTTTCATACTAAAATTCTATTTTCGAAAGGGTAATGACATGCTTTATACATGTCTGTTCATAGGTATACCGTAACTACGCCTTATAACTATTCCATAGGTAGTCCATTGAAAAAAGGTGTCAGATAAGGTTGTGTTTTTGGAAATTCATACTAGAACGGTACGAAAAGAACTAAATATGATATCATTTGTATTTGGCGAACCGATAGAACTAGAACGCTTAAATTTAAAATGAGGGTCATTGATGGAGTGTAGAATAGATGTAGCAAAGGATTTTTCTGCAAATTCGAACTGTAAGTATCCGAAAAGTACTAATATTTACTAAAATTGATTTCAATTTCGTAGCATGTGAATGGAAAGCGAATTAGGCTTGAGAAGTGGGGTCGATATACTCATGTGTACGAAACGTACTATATGGTACTATATTTGGTACAATTTGAATTTAGAGAAATGGATGCTCTGGAATCTTGATCCGAAGTGTAGATAGCGATATGTAGGAAATAAGATTACTGCATTGTTGAATTAATGTATGTTGGTAGTTCGGGAAATTCCTATTTACGTGTACTAAATTTGGTACAATTTGAATTTTGGGTGAACTAAAAGAGCTGTAATCCTGAAATTTTGAGCTAGGATCATTGTTGGGGTGCGGGATTGAGGTAAGTTTTGGGATATTTTTACTAATGTGTATTAAATTTGGATTTAGGTGGAACGATAGGGCTGGAACACTGAAATTTGGATATAAGGTTACTGTTGGAGTGTAGGATTGGGGTATGGATGTAGTTTGAGAAATTCATTCTGGGGTACTTATTGGGTACTTATCTGTACTAAATTTGGTACAATTTGAATTTTGACAGAGCTGGATACCTGAAATTTGGAGTTAGGACCATTGTTAATGTGTAGAATTGGGATATGTAGAATGTTTTGGAAATTCGTACTAATGTGTACTAAATGGTACCAAATTTGGATTTGGGTGAACCGACAGCGTTGAAATCTTGAAATTTGAAGCTAGGATCATTGTTGGGGATTAGAATTGACATATGTACGACATTTTTGAAATTCGTAGGTGTGCTAAATCCAGTACAATTTAAGGTGAACCAATGGATCTGGAATCCTGAAATTTGAAGTTAGAGTCACTGTTGGAGTGTAGGATTGGGATGTGTAAAAAATTTTGGAAATTTCTACTAATGTGTATAAAATGGTGCCAAATTTATATTCAGGTGAACCGATAGAGCTGGAACACTGTAATAAGGTATCGATATAGTTTTGGAAATTAATACTTATGGGTACTTAATTGTAAAAAATTTTGTTTTAATTTGAATTTTGGGTGAACTGATGGAGCTGGGTACCTGAAATTTGGAGTTAGGACCATTGTAGGAGTGTAGGATTAGCCTATGTAGAAAGTTTTGGACATTCGTACTATTGAGTACTAAATAGTACAAAATTTGGATTTGGGTGATCCCACAGAATTGAAATCTTGAAATATGAAGCTAGGATCATTGTTGGGGTTTAGAATTGAGCGGTGTAGGACATTTTTGAAATTCGTATTAATGTGTACAAATTAGTACCGAATGTATATTTGGGTGAACTGATAGTGCCGGAACACTGACAATTGGAAATAAGGTTACTGAGTGTAGGATTGGGGTATCGATATTGTTTTGAAAATGCATACTTTTTGGTACTAAATTTGGAACAATTTAATTTTAGGTGAACTGATAGAGCTTGGATCCTGAAAATGTGTACTAAATTACACTAAATTTGGATTTAGGTGAATCGGTAGAGCCAGAATCATGACATTTTGAGTGGGTATTGGATTGCGGTATGTAGGAAGTTTTACAAATGTCTACGAATGAGTATTTAATGGCACCAAACTTGGTACAATTTGGATTTAGAGTGAACCAATAGAGCTGGAATCCTGAAATAGGGTAATCAGATTTCCATTGGATTTCATGATGTAGGTCAGCGGCATAGCCAGAGGGGGGAGCAATTGAGGATTTTTTTTAAATATATATTTCCAATGACATTCCGCTGATTTGTAAAATATTTTTTTCATGCGCTATTTCAATGGAATTATCTTTTTTCCATGGTGGAATAGTATAAATAATATTTTTAAAAAATATTACCTCTAAGGACTGTTAAAGACATGTATTGTTTAAAAAAGGTTTCAAGGACAGTGGTCCAGTGTGATATTTTCTTTAATAATATGTTTTCAAGGACATTGAACAAATGTGGATTTTATAGAAATATTTTGTTCAAGGGTAGGACCCTTTAACGTGGATTAAAAAAAAATAGTTATTTAAGTTATTTTATAAAAACAATTGTTTTCAAGGACTATTGAATGCGCTGATTTGTTAAAGAACATTTTTCCATAAGGTATTAAAAGCGTTTTTTGAGATCTATTTAATATTTGGATTTGTATAAACAAATATTAATTTATAGTTGTTAAAATGTATATTTTTAATATTTAAAGAAAATTTTGTTTTGCGAAATAGTTAGGCTGAATCCCACTTTGTTGTTTTTATAAAAAAAACACTACCAAATTTAAAGAAAATTGTACCAAGGAACTGGGACCTCCTAAAAAGTATGAAGTGAAGCGTATCGAAGTGGTATTTTGAAGGGTTTATACGTACTTTACTGAACTTAAAACACTCAATATGTTGGAGACCATAAATAGATCGAACCGGCCGAACTTAACGATTTTTTAATTTTTTTGAGAACCATCGCTTTTGTGGCAAAACAAATAAAAGTCCCGCCCTATTTTCGGTATTTTGAAGGGTTTATACGTACTTTACTGAACTTAAAACACTCAATATGTTGGAGACCATAAATAGATCGAACCGGCCGAACTTAACGATTTTTTTTTTTTTCAATGGAGAGAGGCGTGGATTTATTTAAAGAAATATTTTTTCAAGGACTGGACATGTACACCATTTCAAAAGTATTTCTTATTCGTTCAATATACGTTGAACTTTTGGCGCAGTCAGTTTTCAAAATAAGTTTTTCAAACACATTCCCATCAGTAACACCTTCCACAAGGACATAAAAAAAACAGAATGTGTCAACATAACACATTTACAACTTTATCAGCTCCGACGACGACGATGATGAGATGAGCGATTTTCAATAAAACAAACAACAATCAAGTGGAACTTTCAACTTGATTGGACATTGTAACAACAAATGAATGGATGTAAATGAAAAGGGGCCACGTATGGGTAATACCTGCTTTATTTGTTGTGTAACCTAAATGTATAAGGACAATGACATCGTCCTTTTAAATCAGGTCACACAACATAATTGTCATACACTACAAAACAAAAAAAAAAAAAAAAACATGCATAAATTAGGAATTGTTTGTTGATGACAGAAGATTGATACAAAAAATTAGTTTTGTGTTCCGAAGGGACAAGGATCTACTTGAATGTAAAAAAGAGTATAGTAAAATATTTACATAATCAATGCCCTGTCATGTTCCATAACATGGATTATGGTTAAACCCCCCAAGTCTCTTTTTGTCGATTATGATTTATAAAAAATATGATGAATGATGTTGTGGTTGTTTTTATGGGCAGATTAAAAGCCCAATATTTTTTAAAGCGCGGATATTTTAAAGAATATTTTTTCAAGACCTTCCTAAAGCCTGGATTTTTACAAAATATTTGTCCAAGGCCTACCAAAGGCGTGGAATTTTTAAAGAATATTTTTTCCAGGCCTACCAAAGGCGTGGATTTTTTAAAGAATATTTTTTCAAGGGCTATATATGGCGAGGATTTATAGAAGAATATTTTTTCAAGGGCTATATATGGCGAGGATTTATAGAAGAATATTTTTTCAAGGTCTATATAAGGCGTGGATTGTTAAAAGAATATTTTTCCAGGCCTATAAAATGCCTGGATTTTTTCAAGAATATTTTTTCAAGACCTTCCTAAGGGCCTGGATTTTTTACAAGGCCTACCATAGGCGTGAATTTTTTAAAGATTATTTTTTCAAGGCCTACCAAAGGCGTGGATTTTTTAAAGAATATTTTTTCAAGGCCTATATAAGGAGTAGATTTTTTAAAGAATATTTTTCCAAGTCCTATATAAGGCGTGGATTTTTTAAAGAATATTTTTTCCAAGGCATATATAAGGCGTGGATTTTTAAAGAATATTTTTCCCAGGCCTATATAAGGCGTGGATTGTTAAAATAATATTTTTCCAGGCCTATAAAATGCCTGGATTGTTAAAAGAATATTTTTCCCAGGCCTATATAAGGCGTGGATTGTTAAAAGAATATTTTTCCAGGCCTATAAAATGCCTGGATTTTTTAACGAATATTTTTTCAAGACCTTCATAAGGGCCTGGATTTTTTACAAGGCCTACCATAGGCGTGAATTTTTTAAAGATTATTTTTTCAAGGCCTACCAAAGGCGTGGATTTTTTAAAGAATATTTTTTCAAGGCCTACCAAAGGCGTGGATTTTTTAAAGAATATTTTTTCAAGGCCTACCAAAGGCGTGGATTTTTTAAAGAATATTTTTTCAAGGCCTACCAAAGGCGTGGATTTTTTAAAGAATATTTTTTTAAGGCCTACCAAAGGGGTGGATTTTTTAAAGAATATTTTTTCAAGGCCTACCAAAGGCGTGGATTTTTTAAAGAATATTTTTTCAAGGCCTACCAAAGGCGTGGATTTTTTAAAGAATATTTTTTCAAGGCCTACCATAGGCGTGAATTTTTTAAAGATTATTTTTTCAAGGCCTACCAAAGGCGTGGATTTTTTAAAGAATATTTTTTCAAGGCCTATATAAGGAGTAGATTTTTTAAAGAATATTTTTCCAAGTCCTATATAAGGCGTGGATTTTTTAAAGAATATTTTTTCCAAGGCATATATAAGGCGTGGATTTTTAAAGAATATTTTTCCCAGGCCTATATAAGGCGTGGATTGTTAAAATAATATTTTTCCAGGCCTATAAAATGCCTGGATTGTTAAAAGAATATTTTTCCCAGGCCTATATAAGGCGTGGATTGTTAAAAGAATATTTTTCCAGGCCTATAAAATGCCTGGATTTTTTAACGAATATTTTTTCAAGACCTTCATAAGGGCCTGGATTTTTTACAAGGCCTACCATAGGCGTGAATTTTTTAAAGATTATTTTTTCAAGGCCTACCAAAGGCGTGGATTTTTTAAAGAATATTTTTTCAAGGCCTACCAAAGGCGTGGATTTTTTAAAGAATATTTTTTCAAGGCCTACCAAAGGCGTGGATTTTTTAAAGAATATTTTTTCAAGGCCTACCAAAGGCGTGGATTTTTTAAAGAATATTTTTTTAAGGCCTACCAAAGGGGTGGATTTTTTAAAGAATATTTTTTCAAGGCCTACCAAAGGCGTGGATTTTTTAAAGAATATTTTTTCAAGGCCTACCAAAGGCGTGGATTTTTTAAAGAATATTTTTTCAAGGCCTACCATAGGCGTGAATTTTTTAAAGATTATTTTTTCAAGGCCAACCAAAGGCGTGGATTTTTTAAAGAATATTTTTTCAAGGCCTATATAAGGAGTAGATTTTTTAAAGAATATTTTTCCAAGTCCTATATAAGGCGTGGATTTTTTAAAGAATATTTTTTCAAGGCCTATATAAGGAGTAGATTTTTTAAAGAATATTTTTCCAAGTCCTATATAAGGCGTGGATTTTTTAAAGAATATTTTTTCAAGGCCTACCAAAGGCGTGGATTTTTTAAAGAATATTTTTTCAAGGCCTACCAAAGGCGTGGATTTCTTAAAGAATATTTTTTCGAGGCCTACCAAAGGCGTGGATTTTTTAAAGAATATTTTTTCAAGGCCTACCAAAGGCGTGGATTTTTAAAAGAATTTTTTTTCAAGGCCTACCAAAGGCGTGGATTTTTTAAAGAATATTTTTTCAAGGCCTACCAAAGGCTTGGATTTTTTAAAGAATATTTTTTCAAGGCCTACCAAAGGCGTGGATTTTTTAAAGAATATTTTTTCAAGGCCTACCAAGGGCGTGGATTTTTTAAAGAATATTTTTTCAAGGCCTACCAAGGGCGTGGATTTTTTAAAGAATATTTTTTCAAGGCCTACAAAGGGCGTGGATTTTTTAAAGAATATTTTTTCAAGGCCTATATAAGGCGTGGATTTTTAAATGAATATTTTTTCCAAAAACGTATTTTTTTACAAAAATATAAAAAGATTGTTAATATTATAGCCCTATTTGGATGGGAACACATTTGAGATTTCATAGCAAAGCCATAGGTACCCAATTTCTCAACCAATGAGAAAACTAGAGGGTGCCATCTATGGTCTAGTAGCCACAACTCTATCCCATTATCAATCAAACCAACCCCCTATTTTTCAAATGCAATGAAAACAAAATGTAGCAGGTGTTTTACCGGCGAAACGTTCATCTTGTAACCAACCGATACGTTGCCATGGCATTGGTTGGTAGGAAAAAACGAATCCTTCAGTCCTTTTTTGAGCCTCCTAAACGTCAAATGGAATAGCAGAACAAAAAAAGAACAACAAAAAAATGAAATTGAAAACCCACATCTGCAAAAAGACTCCATCGAATATCAATGGCGAATATCCATTGAAAATAATTTCCAATAAGGATATTGGTGGACCTGGTGGTAATCAAGAAAATTCGAGTAAGGATAAGACATTGGAAAATCTCCCCTTGAGCTGTGTCGACTGGAGCAGTAATGATGAAATTTATTTTGTGAGGTTAGAATAAATTTAAAAATATATGGAGAAGGAAAAAATAATTCTACTTTGTTTCTATTACAGTGATGACCATCAAATTTTCAAATGGAGTTCGGCAACAAGGGACTCTGTGGAAGTGGCAAAATTACCGGATGATTTCATACCCACAGATTTACATTGGTTGCTACTGGGTGGCCGCAGCAGTGGTGGGGGCAAGGGTAGTGACACTCTATTAATCTGTAGCAATGATGGACGTTTTATTATTTTGAATAAAAGTTCAAGGGTGGAGAGGAGTATTACAGCCCATGCTGCGGCCATTTCGTCGGGTAGATGGAGTCCCGATGCAGCTGGACTGTTGACTGGTAAGGATTGAAATTTTATTGGAAGTCTTAATTGATATTGAGGTTTATTTTTTCTAGCTGGCGAAGATGGTGTCATCAAAATCTGGTCCCGATCGGGAATGTTACGCTCAACGGTCATACAAAGTGATGAGCCAATACGATGTGCCCGATGGGCACCCAATTCCACATCGATTGTATTCTGTCAGGGCAGCTATATATCGGTGAAGCCTTTGGCGGCCAATAGTAAATTGATAAGGGTGAGTATGAAGACCAAACGATCTTTTCAGAGTCCACCAAAGGCGTGGATTTTTTAAAGATTATTTTTTCAGGGTCTATAGATGGCAGGGATTTTTAAAGAATATTTTTTTAGCGTCTAAACAAGGCGGATTTTTTAAAGATTATTTTTTCAGGGTCTATAGATGGCAGGGATTTTTAAAGAATATTTTTTTAGCGTCTAAACAAGGCGGATTTTTTAAAGGACACATTTTTCAGGGTCTATAGAAGGCGTGGATTTTTGTAAGAATATTTTTTTCAGGGTTTAAACAAGGCGTGGATTTTTTAAAGAATATTTTTCAGGGTCTAAACAAGGCGTGGATTCTTTAAAGAATAGTTTTGAGGGTCTAAACTATGCGTGGATTCTTTCAGGGTCTATACAAGGCGTGGATTTTTTAAAGAATATTTTTTCAAGGCCTACCAAAGGCGTGGATTTTTAAAAGAATATTTTTTCAAGGCCTACCAAAGGCGTGGATTTTTAAAAGAATATTTTTTCAAGGCCTACCAAAGGCGTGGATTTTTAAAAGAATATTTTTTCAAGGCCTACCAAAGGCGTGGATTTTTTAAAGAATATTTTTTCAAGGCCTACCAAAGGCGTGGATTTTTTAAAGAATATTTTTTCAGGGTCTGTAAAATGCGTGGATTTTTTAAAGAATATTTTTTCAGGGTCTATAGAAGGCGTGGATTTTTTAAAGAATATTTTTTCACGGTCTATAGAAGGCGTGGATTTTTTAAAGAATATTTTTTCACGGTCTAAACAAGGCGTGGATTTTTTAAAGAATATTTTTTCACGGTCTAAACAAGGCGTGGATTTTTTAAAGAATATTTTTTCACGGTCTAAACAAGGCGTGGATTTTTTAAAGAATATTTTTTCACGGTCTAAACAAGGCGTGGATTTTTTAAAGAATAATTTTTCAGGGTCTAAACAAGGCGTGGATTTTTTAAAGAAAATTTTTTTTAGGGTCTAAAAAAGGCGTGGATTTTTTAAAGAAATTTTTTTTTCAGGGTCTAAAAAAGGCGTGGATTTTTTAAAGAAAATTTTTTTTCATGGTCTAAAAAAGGCGTGGATTTTTTAAAGAATATTTTTCAAGGTCTATAGAAGGCGCTGATTTTTTAAAGCATATTTTTTCAGTGTCTATAGAAGGCGCGGATTTTTAAAGAATATTTTATCAGGGTCTAACCAAACAAGGCGCGGATTTTTTAAAGAATATTTTATCAGGGTCTAACCAAACAATGCGCGGATTTTGTAGATTTCTTTAACGTCCTCCTAAATGTCCTTCTAAAGGCCTGAATTTTGTAAGGAGCTTCTTAAGGATTTTTATCAATGTTTTTGGTGGCTTGGATGTTTTTTCCGAAGGTCCGAAATTTTTAAAGAATATTTGCTACATGGAAGATTTTTTAAAGAATATATATTGAAAGGCCAGCAATACTTAGAGTTTCTTAAAACCATTTTCAGATATCCAAATTTAAACCTCTAAGAATATTTTTCCAGGGCACAGAATGGTACCTTCTAAGAATCTTTTTCCGACCTCCTAATATTACCCTTTGGGAATATTTTTCTGAGTCCCCTAATATTACACTTTAAGAATATTTGTTCAGACCTTCTAAGCCTATTTTTGACCTTCTAATATTAAACTCTAAGCTTTTTCAGACATCTAATAATGCATTCTGAGTATATTTTCAGGCCTCCTATGACCCTATGTTTGGCATTTTGTAAGAATTTTTTGAATTTCGATTTGTTTTTCCTATTTTCCTCATGACAGTGGCGTGCCCATGATGGCCTGGTCTTATCCCTCAGCTGGTCATCACAATCGAATATCATAGCCTCTGGTGGAGAAGATTATCGTTTTAAAATTTGGGATTCCCAGGGAGCGAATTTATTCACCAGTACCACCGAAGAATATGCCATAACGGCTGTGGCCTTTAACCCCGAAAAGGATATACTGCTGGTCAGCACTTTCAACATGCTAAAACTGTGTTCCACTGCGGGGGTAAGTAACCGAAAAATTGGCATGTATCCCATTTTAAGAAAATATTCTCTCTTCCAGTGGTCCTATAGCACAGCCCGATTCAATGAACCTGTTGTTGGATCATTCCACACCCTCTCCTGGTCCTCGGATGGTACTCAGGTGGCATGTGGTACCTCGACAGGACAACTAATTGTGGGCTATATTGTCCAAAAGCAAATGATATCGAGGAACTTAAAGGCCACAACAACAGGAAGGAAATCCCTGCGTTTGGAAGATACATCGAATGGCAGCAGTGATATGCTGGAATTTACTGAACGTGTTATAAATTTCGCCGTGGGTTATGGTCATCTGATTGTGGCCACCTCGAATCAAATACATATTTATAATGAAAAATATATCAATACACCGATTATTATTGATGGCCGGACCGATGTCAGGGTTATACAAGTGGGGAAGAAGTAAGGGTTTTTTAATTTATATTTTTAAACAGTATTAAAATCGTTCAAATATATTTTTTAGGTTTTTTATGGTCTTGGACTCCACCTCTATATGGGTTTATACCTACACCGGACGTTTACATTTGAATCCACGCTATCCGGGCAGCCAGGCTCAAATACCATTGCTAAATGGCCGCAGTATTTCGTTAGGATTGGATACTTTGGTGGTTAGAGATAATTCGGATACAATGGGTAAGTTAATGAACTCACCTTTTTGGTCCTTGAAAAAAAGTGTATTACCATTATAATTTTGTGTACATGTTTCTTATTCTAGTCCTTCACATTTTCGATTTAATACCGGGAGCGACGCGGCAATATGAACCCTTCATGCTAAAGGCGAAGACACAAATTGCCGAAATTGCGGCTTGTCGTGCTGGAACTGTCGATGATCAATTTGTTGTGATGATAGACAACAATCGGGAATTGTATATAACTGAGACCAGAAATTTGAATAGCAGTAACGAAAGAAGTGCCATTGCTGGTAGTATCAGTGGATCGAGCTCTGGAGAAATATATAAAATTGGAACCCAGGTGACGACAGTACAATGGGCAAGTGAGTCCAATATTTTGGTGGGTGTCCATGACACATGCTATAGCATCTGGTATTGCCCCGGGGAGGGGGCACCAGATCCAACAATTATTGCTCTGACCACAGTGACCATAGATGCAACGTAAGTTTTGCTACCCTTCTTCTATTTTTTGATATCTGTAATACTTTGTTGTTGGTTCTCTTTTAGGGAATTTGGTAAAAACATTGCCATTGAGTCCTTTGAAGATTCCATTGTGACATTCCGCTGTTCAGGGGCTCTGCTGCCCATCGCGGTGAATATGTATTGTGAGATATTGCATCGCACCCTTGCCGAGGGCCAATGGCAGCAATCGCTGAAGATATGCCGCCTAGCCCACAATGCCTACTTATGGGCCACCTTGGCTGCAGTGGCTACACGTAAAAATCAACTACAAATTAGCGAAGAAGCCTATTCGGCAGCTCTGCAAATCGATAAGGTTAGCTATTTGCAGCACATTAAAACATTGGATCCCTCAAGTCCGGAATATATGGCGGAAAATTCCCTGATGTTGGGTAGACTTATTGAAGCGGAGACGATATTAATTCATAATCGGAAATATCGTGAAGCTGTGGCATTGTGTCTGCGTATGCACAACTGGCGTAAGGCGTTGGAGGTGGCCCAAAAACATGAACCGGATTTAATGGAAGTGGTACTGGAACAGAGAAGGAAATATTTGAACGCTTTGAATCGTGAAGAATGGGATACTTTATTTATTAGTTTGAGTGTAAAGGATAATGATGAATAAATTTGAAAATTTAATAGGCAGGACAGATCATAGGTTTTCCTTCCAGGGCGTTGATGAGGTTATTGGCAGCCACCATTGCCATTTCGGTGGTAGTCTTAATCGTTTGGGTACCCAAATGCGGAATGATGACTGAAAAGAGAAGAAAGAACGAAACAATTAATACTCATAGAAAAAAATGTGATCTCCAAGGGTCTGAGGACATTGTATGGATCTCTGAAAAAATATTCTTTAAAAAATCCACGCCTTGTATGGATCTCTGAAAAAATATTCTTTAAAAAATCCACGCCTTGTATGGATCTCTGAAAAAATATTCTTTAAAAAATCCACGCCTTGTATGGATCTCTGAAAAAATAAAAAATTCTTTAAAAAAATCCACGCCTTGTATGGATCTCTGAAAAAAAAAATATTCTTTAAAAAATCCACGCCTTGTATGGATCTCTGAAAAAATATTCTTTAAAAAATCCACGCCTTGTATGGATCTCTGAAAAAATATTCTTTAAAAAATCCACGCCTTGTATGGATCTCTGAAAAAATATTCTTTAAAAAATCCACGCCTTGTATGGATCTCTGAAAAAATATTCTTTAAAAAATCCACGCCTTGTATGGATCTCTGAAAAAATATTCTTTAAAAAATCCATGGATCGAAAAAATATTCTTTAAAAAATCCACGCCTTGTATGGATCTCTGAAAAAATATTCTTTAAAAAATCCACGCCTTGTATGGATCTCTGAAAAAATATTCTTTAAAAAATCCACGCCTTGTATGGATCTCTGAAAAAATATTCTTTAAAAAATCCACGCCTTGTATGGATCTCTGAAAAAATATTCTTTAAAAAATCCACGCCTTGTATGGATCTCTGAAAAAATATTCTTTAAAAAATCCACGCCTTGTATGGATCTCTGAAAAAATATTCTTTAAAAAATCCCCGCCTCGCCTTTGGTAGACTCTGAAAAAATATTCTTTAAAAAATCCACGCCTTGTATGGATCTCTGAAAAAATATTCTTTAAAAAATCCACGCCTTGTATGGATCTCTGAAAAAATATTCTTTAAAAAATCCACGCCTTGTATGGATCTCTGAAAAAATATTCTTTAAAAAATCCACGCCTTGTATGGATCTCTGAAAAAATATTCTTTAAAAAATCCACGCCTTGTATGGATCTCTGAAAAAATATTCTTTAAAAAATCCACGCCTTGTATGGATCTCTGAAAAAATATTCTTTAAAAAATCCACGCCTTGTATGGATCTCTGAAAAAATATTCTTTAAAAAATCCACGCCTTGTATGGATCTCTGAAAAAATATTCTTTAAAAAATCCACGCCTTGTATGGATCTCTGAAAAAATATTCTTTAAAAAATCCACGCCTTGTATGGATCTCTGAAAAAATATTCTTTAAAAAATCCACGCCTTGTATGGATCTCTGAAAAAATATTCTTTAAAAAATCCACGCCTTGTATGGATCTCTGAAAAAATATTCTTTAAAAAATCCACGCCTTGTATGGATCTCTGAAAAAATATTCTTTAAAAAATCCACGCCTTGTATGGATCTCTGAAAAAATATTCTTTAAAAAACCGCGCCTTGTATTGACCTTTGAAATTGACCCTTGAAAAAAAAATCTTTAAAAAATCCACGTCTTGTATGGATCTCTGAAAAAATATT
>NW_026878111.1:0-103733 GCF_032173495.1 Musca vetustissima | reverse complement strand
GACGGTGAATATCACCGTAGAATGAACCATGAATTCAAAAACGTTTTGTTTTAATTAAAAAAATAATTTATTTTATTTTCAGATATCTTCATGATTCTATTTGTTTTTCGCGACTATTAACAGTGAATAAAATGCATTCGATTGACACGCGTTGCTGCTGATTAGAACACATATGAATACAAGTTGACAACGTTCGTTGTCATATTTTGAAATTTGACAAAATCCGTTGTCACATTCTAAAATTTGACAAGGTATCGTGATCAAATACTTTGTATTCTAAACGCCTTTTGACAAATTGACAGCAAGCGTTGTCAAAACAGAAGTGACAACGCATGATGAAAAATCGACAACGAATGGTCTTGATTTCGCAACGTGTTTTTCCCTCAGTGTACGTCGGCCCATAACTTACCTCTATTATTTATATCTATTAACTATTTGATTCCAACGTAAAACGGCATTTACATTAGAACTTTTTACCGACTTAACCTATTTTATGACGATCTATTTGACATATACACAATGGATTTGACAATTTGAACCCATTGGGTTAACTTAATCCGGTACAATGTTAACGTGCTATAATACTCTTGTCAATTATGTTGTAAAAAGTGGCCCTGCAGCATTGATTTCGAAATTATTCTTAATTAAATGTAATTCCGTATTGCCTACTGGGAAATTTTGAAACACTAAATCCGTTTTCATAAAATAATTCCAGATTTCAAATGTGTTACACATGCAACTGTCAATGGCTCAATTACAGAAAATGTGTGGATGCGGTTTAATTATATATTTGACAGATTTTCAATTTTACTCTGAAAATTTGAAAATTTTGCATTTTGAAAATAAATAGAATTTATTTACATTTCGAATTTTTTGTTTACATTTTTCGACAATATTTTTGACATATCTCAATCCGTTAAAATAATACCATACGCACATATATTTTCTCCAATGTACAGATTTTTTCATTAATCGTTCAAAAACTTCATTTTTCAAGAAATTGACACCACTTGAGATGGTATTTACCGGGTAAATACCCAAAAGAGGGTAAATACCCATTTGCGGGTATTTATTTGGATATTTACTATATTGAATCGGTTGTACAACATCTTACACCCTATTTCCGGGTTTCTGTTATCAAATCGATTTAGAATGGATAGTTTTACCATACATTAAAGACGTGGGTAAAATTGGGTATAAACTTATTTACTGCGGAACCACTTGACATAGGCGGCCAACATTTTGCATACATGTCAAAGCAAATATAGAAATCCAAAATGGGTACCCTGGGTCCAAGTTTTGATATAGCCCCCATATAACCGTATCTCCCGATTTAAGGTATTTTTTGTCTATTTGACACATTTTACAACCAAACTGGCTGTAATTTGGCACAGAGTGTTCTTTTTGGGTACCAAATGTCGATGCAAAAATGTATGTATGTAGGTCCACGTTTACTGGTAGCCCCCATACAAAGGTACCCCTATTTTTGCATGGACATTTAGTACCCAAAGAGAACACTCTGTGCCCAAGTACCCAAGTATTTGCCCACGTCTTTAAAGTATGTTAAAACTATCCATTATAAATCGATTTAATAACAGAAACCCGGAAATAGGGTGTAAGATGTTGTGTTACCGATTCAATATAGTAAATACCCAAATAAATACCCACAAATGGGTATTTACCCAATTTACCGGGTATTTACCCTTTGTGAAAAAAACTTTCCAACTTTTGACCTTTTTTGAATTTCGAAAATTCTACCAATATTTATACTTATGTATAAAAACCTGAAATCTGTGGTGGAAGGAGATGGACAGTGGGTTCCTCCCACCACAGATTTCAGTTTTTTATAAATAAGTAAATAAATATTGGTAGAATTTTCGAAATTCAAAAAATGTCAAAAGTTGGAAAGTTTTTTTTTCACAAACTGACACAATGTAAAAATTTTAATGTGAATAATTTTTCATTATACACAAATTTTATTCCAATATGTGATTATAATGGAGAGCAGAAGTTAGCGGAATTACTGTACTGGTGGTTGTTATCATTGCTGATAATGACATAATAGGACCAAAAATTATGATTCCAAAATGCTTGATTTGAACTAATTTTTTTACTTGCCGGTGAATTAAGATTATATGTGAATTACCCGTGTATCATAAACACTTTTATGAGCCGATTTGTTCAATATATTCAGATATATGCATAGAAAATGAATATAAGTTCAGAGGTATGACTACTGTTGATGACTACCTGCTATTTTTTGTCTATTTACCATGAATAGATACATTAAATGCAATGGGGAGTACATTTCCCCAATCGTATCGCGCTCATTTTTGAATGGATGATGTGTATTTACACATATATACCATATGTTACTTTCAGGGCTTGTCATAACACACTGTGTAAATCTCATTAACATATGTTCTGCGGGTTTTGCGTCTATTGGGAACATACACACAAACAAAAAAATTGTATATATATATATGGGCACTTCCGCAAAAAGGTAAACGAAAGTCGAAAAATTTGTTTCTTTAATTGTGCTTAAATACGTAAAGTAAAGGCAAAAAATACAAAAAATGTCATTAATTTTTTCTTCTTGTTCTTAGGGTAAGTACCAATTTAATGACTATAAATCCACACAATGCAGAAATAAAAAAGCAACATCAAAAATGTCACGTGAGTTACTTCGCGTAAGTGACCGAGAAAAGTCCTTCGCAAATAAGGGATGTGTCAAATTTTGAAATTTTGAAAGTGCAATAATGTTTGGTATCTATTATTCTCTTATGTAAAGAATATTAAAAGTTCAAAATATTCACACAATTCGCAGAGTTTTCCCTTTATTAGTAGGGGAGAGGGGGCACCTGTGAACAGCGCTCTTAAAATCTCGGTTTAACATTTTTCCGACCCGCAACCAAATTTTTTTCTTGTTCTTTATTTGCGTATACCATTTTGGTTAGCTTTTTCAGTTGTCGACAAAATGTACATGAGTGACTATGTCTTCGCACTGCAATTGTAAACTTTTAATTTTTTGGTTGTAAGGGCGCAGGAAGAATTCCGTGACAGTTTTCTTTCGTTAAACAATTTTTTTGCATTCCAACAATCATTTCAAACATAACTAATGTATTTTATTTATTGTAAATTTCCGTACAACACCATAGGTGGGACACCTTTGAACATACCCAGTAAACTCCAGTGAAAACGGAGTTTTTAACTTTTGGCTTCGATTTCTCAAAAATTTCAAATTGGCTAATAAGATTAAGAAATTAGCTGTATTTTCACCATATAAATTTTTGTTTTTATGTCATTTTATGTTTTAATAAATTTAGATTTTAATTTTCGAATATTTTTCTATATATTTTCTAATAAATAAATGCATTCCTGATATGTATGAATACAATACATATGTATTTGAACATAAACACTGTAAAAAAACATGCCGTTCAAAAATACCAAACTTTGTCAAAGGTGCCCCCTGGGAGCAGTTTTGAACACTTTGACTTCGTCCATTAAAACAGCTTAAAGTATGTCATATGTATATTCATTTTAAAGGTTACATATGTACCTATTAGTTAAAACTTATAAGAAACCAAAAATTATAAAATAAAAAAATTTATGAGGCTTGAAAGTGTTCAAGGGTGCCCCCTCTCCCCTAGTGATGTCTAAAGTATGTATATTTGAAGTCGCGTGAGTGAGCGCTCTTTTCTGGCTTTTATCTCAAAAGTTAAAAACTAGAGGTTCTCAATTAGTTTACCACTGATAATACTCCTAAGGTTCTATAAAAAGTGTTTAGGGAGAATTGTAAAAATGTAATTGATTTCGATTTATTTAAGATTTAAAATTTTATTTTGCCTCTGAAAGTCGTGTTAGTGTCTGCGGAAGTGCCCATATATATATTTACGATAGCTACCGAGCAAAGCTCCAATATTATTTGTGTGTTGAAATCTTTAACGTGCGAACATATTATTTTTTGCCATCCGCATTACGTATTTATTTAAGGAAAAAATAAAAATTATAATTTTTGATGATGAAGGTACTACAAGAAAAAAATTGAGCAGCGAACGATCTGTCAAACTATAGGATGTGTTCTTACGCAGCAGTTGCTGTAACTGATGATAAACTAGAAATTTGACTAATTACTTGTAATTACCACTAGTTACCACATTATGCCGTAGACTGGTAAAAGTCAATTTCCACTGCCGGCGTTACAATGATACAGTAAGTAGCTGACTGACTAGTATGTTATAGTCAGCTACTTGACACCTGGATACCTTTGCTAAGCCTACATATGTATATTAAATTAGCTATATAAGTTTTACAAAAGTGTTTGTAAATATATTTATTTGGCATTTTTAATTAATAAGGAAAAAACATCGAAATTGTGAAACCTCATCTGTAGGTTATATTACAGTGTCGTCAAATCCCCTGTCTTGCGGTGGGGCATCTATTACGTCTATAGAAGGCTGCCAATACATAGAAGACTATGGTACATGTTTCAAAGGTCTTCTATATAATTTCATAGAATACTTCAGTTCGTACTTATCGATCTCAATTTTAAATCGAGCTGAACAACATTTCTTTGAACAATAGCGAATTTAAACAGACAATCGTATTCAAAAAATAAATAAATAAAAATAAAAACGAAAAATTCAAAACAAAATGACAAAGCCAAGGTTTATTGGTTAGGTTAACCAGGAGGCGAATTTAAAGCCTTCATTGACTGGCAAATTTAATGTGTGAAAAATAAATATACAAAAAATATTTTTACTCGAAGCAAAATATACTTGCACATTACTATCATTACGTTTCTTTAAAAGATGTTTTGAGTTTTTATCCTGTTCTGGTTGGTATTTCGCGATTAAAATGTTGACAGCAAGAGAAGGCATGAATTTGCCACCCGCTAGACCTTATTTAACATGGACAAAGCAATTATTTTATTTTGTTTTGCCAAAGAGAATTTATTTCGCAGAGAGCAACATTTATTATTATACAAAGACATAGAAGCAAGGCCTATATAAGGTCGGTCAGTAAGCGAATAAGTAATAAGTAAAAACGTATGTTTAACGTCAATTTTTTGCTGAGACGAAAACTAATTATATCGCTATTAAATAAAAAACAACCAAAACACAACACAATTTATAAATTTTTAAGATAATTTACTTGAAAATCTTGTTTCAAATCTTTAAATAGACCAAATGTGCTTAAAAAATACATAATATAAATTAAAATTGGGGTTTGGGGTTTTTGTGGAAGATGCTCATTTTAAAACCGATTTATATAAAAAACGGCTTCGAAATTCGGAAAATGATTGAAGAAAAACTGCTGGAATTATGTTTTGAAACCCACGTTGTATCAACTGTTTCAGATAGGGCGAACGTCATGAGATAATTTATTCTGAATGTCCTATAGAGGGGTTATTTTGCAGGAATCATGCCATACATTTAAATTATTGTTGATGCTGTCTTGAAAACATTGTAAGCTTAACAAACTTCCGTCGACCATTCAATTTCACAGATATTACAAAAAGAAATAAGTGACCGACGTGACTTAAAATTTATATCTAAGGTTTTAAGAGACCCAAATAGTTTGGGGAATACGGATGTACCAAGAAAGACGCAAAGGTGTATACAGAAGATATTTAGGTTTTCAATGAAGTGGAATCTGGTCATACATGTTTTGAAATTAAATTAAAATGGTTGTAAAGTGAACCCCTATAAGATCAAAACCTTGTCACATTAGTTTTATTTTTTAAAAAATAAGCTTTATATAAATTTATAAGCTACAAAATTTGGGAGAATATTTTCAATTTCTGTGTATCAAGCAACCTGTTGAATGCACAAATTCAAAATGCTTCATATGTTTGTTAATGTGTACAAATAGGGGTTCCCCCCATTCTCGATTTATTTTTTTCAAGATTTTCAATCGGCTGGTAAATCAATACCAATGCTTGTTAAGTTTTGTAACATTGCACATATATATATATATTGAAGATTTAAAAGAGAAGAAAAATAATTTACAAAAAATTTTTGTTATTGTTTTGTTGTTTTTTTTTTTAATTAAATTTAATTTTTGATGGCGGGCATGATAACTCCTCACTGGAACATCGGAATTCGAAAATTCCAACGTTGTTAGAAAGAGTACATGTCTGGCTCTCGTATGAACTAGGATTATTGACTTCGCTCTAAAATTAACAAAATGGCGGATCTTTGAAAAAATATTTTTGGAAAATCGCCGATTTTTTACCTAAAACCAAGTTAAAAAATAAGGAAGATCTTCACCGATTGACTTTATCCTAGTTCATACGATAGCTACACACTCACAGAGAAACGTGTAAAAATTTGGAATCGATTGGGTTATTAGTTTTTGAGTTATCGTGCCCGCCATTCGCAAAAGAGAAAAACGCGTTTAAAGTTTAAGAAGCCCTTTAGCCGTCACTTGATGCTGACACAATAAATCGGCTATATCTTCAAGAGTTCTTGAGATTTTCACTTAAAATTTTGTAGGGACATTCTAGAATTAGTGTAGATTCGAATTATATAAAAAAAATTGACCCCGAGAATTGGGGGGGGGGATCCCCTTAATACAATGGTTTGCCAAAAACATACTTAAAGACTATTATTTGAAAATGAATTCCTTATTATTTCTTTTTAAGTGTTATTCATGGTATAATAATAAAAGGTAACAGCAAGTGTTGTTGTACAACAATCGAAACAACAACCACAAAGAAATTTTGTTTTTGTAAGTACTACTTGTGTCATCGACACATGAGTAGAAATGTAAACAAAAACAAATAAAAAAAATTTATACATACATATTTTGATGTTTAAATTTCAATTCAAATACTTTTTGCAAACGGACAATTCGATTTCAACGAAACCTCATACAACGTATTATCTTTACCAAGCATAGATCAAGTAAGAAGATGTGACCCGTTGGTCCATTCCTTCTGGTACCTCCTCCACAAACGGTCAACATCTTCATCATTTGTAAATCCAAAATCAGGAGTATGGAACGTCCGATGTGAACCATGCGTTGCACAACCCATTTTCTTTACGAAGTCTAGATTATGTCCGAAGATGGGTCCCGTTGATCCACTTCTTCTGATACCTCCTCCACAAATGGTCAACATCTTCAATATTTGTAAATCCAATATCAGGCGATGGGAATGTTCGATTTGAACCAAACTTTGCACTACCAAGCCTAGATCAAGTAGGAAGATGAGACCCATCGGTCCACTATTTCTGAAACCTCCCCCACAAAATGGTCAAAATTGTGCTAAAAATTAATTTTATAATAACATGCAAATGGACTATCCGATTTTAATGAAACTTTGTACAACCTATTATCTTTACCAAGCCTAGATCATGTAGGAAGATGGGACCCATTTGGTCCACTGCTTCTAGTACCTCCCCCACAAATTGTAAAAATTTTCAATATTTATAAAGGCAAGAAGATGGGACCCGTTGATCCACGTCGTCTGGTACCTCCCCCACAAATGATAAACATTTTAAATCCAATTTCAGGCGAATGGAATGTCTGATTGAACCGAACTATGTACAAGCTATTATCTTCACCGATTTCTTTGCAAAAAAAATTCAAAATTTGTATTTTTATATTATATTTAATTCATTTTTTTTTTGAAAAAACGTTTGACAAAAACACAATACAATGACAAAATGTCAAATGTTGAATTTGACACTAATAGAACGTACGAACCAAATCATCTGGGACTTGCTGTTACCTTTTATTGTTATACCATGAGTGTTATTATACAATGACGTAGAACGTCAATTTTTTTATAATTCTATTTATTTGATAAATATAATATCAATTCTACCCGTTAATATTTTTACTTACAAAGGTTGTGAAAAGTCCCGGGTCTGCCGGGTACCCGGGAATGAAAATTTTAAATTGCCGATTTCCCTTGAATGAAAAAAGTCGTCTAAGATAACTTGGTATGTAGGTATAGGTTTCAAAATATGATTTGATAGCAAACTTTATACTCAGCTTTGATTATATCCATCGGTAATCTGTAAAATAGTTAAAATATTAGTTAAAAGTGCCTACTGAATTGGATTGATATTCCTAGACAACTTTTTGAATGGACAAATTGGTCCAACAGTCTTTTTTGTTTGCCATTTTGGGTACATAGCAACTAGATCGCTTAGTAACTAGCTATACATGGCATGGTAGTCTCATGTAGACATATGACTCCATTTTTTCATAATATGGCTTTTGACAACATTCAGCTTTTAAAATGTACGCAGAGCATGTGCTCAGTGGCAAAACTGTTTAAATAATTTATATTTAATAATATTTTGAAGTTCCATACCTCTAAATTTACCTTACAAATTAATACCTTCCATAATAATGTCATGCTATCTATATAACTATATGCAAAGACATAGAAATCATAAAGACTCGACAAAATGCATATTGACAAAATAGTTTATGAAAACATATCCAGGGGGAATCAGGTATAACAGAGGCATGTTAAGAATAAAAACGCCAATACGCATGTATGTAAATAAAATCACAGGTCTGCACTCAAAATATATGTTTTCATTTTATAAGCTTATGATATAGCACTAAAAACGTTTAATAGTGTTCGCTCTGTTGTTATGATATCGATGATAGCAAACAATTGATATATCATGAACAACTGGGTATATAACTACCAAATATCAGGTCATCCAGAAGACGAATTCCTACAAAAATACAACCTTACATCTACATTTATTGCCAAACGTTATTGTTGTTGCGAAAACTTCTTTTAGAAGATTTCGTTTATTGTATATATTCTTTCACCGCGAACGACAAAAGTAGCAAACCGCACGAATTTTTTGTTAGGCATTTATTTATTTTTCACAATATTTGATACAATTTCAAGTATAAAACTTATTTCACATACATGTCAAATAGTTTGTCAAATGATTTTGATAGCAACTGGCCTTACTGGAGGAGCTATCATTTTAAAAAAAATATTTTTCTCCAACACATACATAATTTTTAAAGTAAAATATAAACGTGTTAAACTCATCAGAACATCCACGGCCAAGGGAAGCACATTCAGATTCCAGAGCGACAAACTGTGAACTCAAAAATCTACAATATTAGTTTGGGTTGTCATTTCCACGAATTTTGTATCGAGCTCTTGATTCGTAAGGTTATCAGGGATGCGTAGAATAAACAAAAGCTATTTTCATTCGAACCAAAATATATACTATACTTTCACCCCACTGATCCTCATCAGTTCCCTTAGTTTTTTTGTTGGGATATTATCCCCAGAAGCTATTGCTTCTATACAAAAAACCTTTCATACCCAAATGTCTCTTGTGACAAAGCGAAGTACTTATCTGACCAACGAAATGAACTGCATGAGAATTTCGCTGGTGCCTCACTGCGAGATTAACAAGGCATTTGCAAACAATACCATACCTTTCCCACAATTCCCTCCACACATATTCTCGAATATGGAGTCTGCTCAGTTATGGTTACATTGAAGTTTTAAATGATTTGTTAATCGTTCGTAGTGTCTATATTTCAATTGATAGTAGATAGATTGCCGTTATAGATTCGTATATGTTTTAATATATATTATATATACAGGGGAAGGGGAGCACCTTTTAATGTGGGACACCTTGAACAGCGCACATAAAATTTCGGTTAACATTTTTTCGACCCGAACCAAAATTTTTCATATTTTTGTTGTAAGGACGCAGGAAGAATTCAGTGACCGTTTTCCATCGTTAAACAATTTTTTTGAATTCCAACAATCATACGACTCAATGTTTGACTTTAAGACTATATTTTCTAACGGCGGACGTTGACGTCTCAAAGCCACGTACACCATAAGAAATAGCTTTTTATACCCTCCATCATAGTATGGAGGGTATATTAGTTTTGTTTTTCCGTTTGTAACGCATCGAAATAATCATTTCCGACCCTATAAAGTATATATATTCTTGATTAGCGTAAAATTCTATGACGATCTAAGCATGTCCGTCTGTCTGTTGTAATCACTCTAGCGTCTAAACGAATTGAGATAGAGCCCCAAAATTTAGCATAGAGTCGTCTTTTGTCTGCAGGCAGGTCAAGTTCGATGATGGGCTATATCGGTCCAAGTTTAGGCATAGCTCCCATATAAGGGTACCTCTCATTTTTCGGTATTTTGAGGTTCTTGAGCGCGTTTTTCAACCGAATTCTCTGAAATTTGGTACATTGGGTTCTTATTGGGTACCAAATGTCCCTACTAAAAATTATATATATAGGTCCACTTTTTCTGGTAGCCCCCATATAAGGGTACCTCCCCATATTCAGTTTTTGGGGGGTTCTGACCGTATTTTTTCACCGAATTGGCTGAAATTCGGTACTTTGAGTTCTTATTGCATAGCAAATCTTTGTACTAAAAATTATAAATATAGGTCAATTTTTTCGGGTAGCCCCCATATAAGGATACCCCCAAATATTCGGTATTTTAGGGATCTTGAGCGCGGTTTTCAACCGAATTCGCTGAAATTTGGTACATGGGGTTCTTATTGGGTACCAAATTTCCCCTCTAAAAATTATAAATATAGGTCCACTTTTTCTGGTAGCCCCCATATGAGGGTACCTCCCAATTTCCAGTTTTTGGGGGGTTTTGACCGCATTTTTTCACCTAATTGACTGTAAATTAGTAATTTGAGTTCTCATTGGGTAGCAAATCTCTTCACAAAAAATTATAAATATAGGTCAATTTTTTCGGGTAGCCCCCATATAAGGGTACCCCCAATTTTCGATATTTTGAGGTTCTTGAGCGCGTTTTCCAACCGAATTCGCTGAAATTTGGTAATTTGTAGTCGTATATGGTAACAAATCTCCCCACCAAAAATTATTAATATTCACCGCTTTTTAGGGGTAGTCCCCATATAACCCCCTTTTTTATATTAAAATAGTTTACTGATTTGTTCCGTGTGTTGCGGTTGGTTAGTCGTTGCGGGGAATAGACAATTTTTACCCTACAAAGACTATTTAGCCATCTGTTGTAAGCATTCCGCCTTCTAAAGATATTGTGATAAAAAAAACTCAAACATGATGATAATGAAATATATCGGCAGACATTTAGGCATATCCTCAATATCGTGATACCTCCTGAAGGAAAGAATTGAGATAAACAATTAAAATATTTGGTTCAAAATTGGCATATACCGGTCATTAATTAGGCATAGCCCTCATATGATGATATCCCCAAATATTCACTATTTCCTACCCTATGTAATCAATATTGGTCCCTCTTTAGGCATAGCCTCATATAACTTTGTAATCTAAATTACAGTAGTTTGAGGATTTCATACTCTACAATGCGTTATAAATATCAGTCCACTTTTTGGATCATACAGATTTTAGGAAAAATCCCCATTAAAATTGCCGAAGTTTGTATTTAATGTACATAATGGTTTACATAAATCGGTATTATCGGTATGTGCCCACTTTTTGGTATGTTCCCTATATTTTCATTCCATGTATCTGTCAGTATAACTATGGTGGAGGGTATCCAAAGTTCGGCCCGGCCGAACTTAACGCTTTTTCACTTGTTTCTATTGCATTTTGGTAAATAAAATCACATTTGGTTTTATATATGTAATTTGAACCATATTAAAGGACTATTTTTAAAGAAACACTCACAAATATTTTAAGGAAATAACATTGCACTACCTGTATATGGTCGAATGTGGCCCACTTCAAAATGCCAAATCTACCCCGAAGGTACTGTTTATAGTGTTTTTCATTGTTTTCTAATAATCTTCTAGAAACATTTTATTTTCAATTACAGTCGACGCCAGGTATAACGAATACGAATTCGGGATATAACGAATGAGCAAAATAGTCGACTTTTTACATTGACTATCGCATATACCGAATGTTTTCCAAATTTATATACCCAATGAAAAGTGGATTAACATAACAAACTTGGCGATATAACGAATTTTTCGCTATAACGAACGGGCATCGAATGTATTTTTATAAGATTGCACATTGTAATAAACTACTTTTTAATAATACTGCCTTAAAAATTTAAATGAAATATTACTAACACATCTAGTCTATGTTTATTAGCTTGAGATTTCAAACTTTGCGACAGTTATTTATTTTGATATTCGATACCTATGTATAGAAGCTAGTGATGTACAGTGAGGTGCCCCAGTCTCTCCTACATCCTTAAAATAAAAAATGGGTCTTATGAACCTGCATTACAGAATTGCGGCATGTAAAATTTGATTTAAAACACAGTTCAACACAACAAATGTGTATATATGCATATACATATGTAGTTTTTGGTATGCTAAACTGATGATGTATACATACTAAATTGCTGCTAGCAGTTGCAAAACCATTTACAGTTCTGTGTCTTTATTGTGGTGTATGTAGCCATATTATTGAAGTAGTATAGTGCCGAACTTTGCGAATAGATAATTCATGGATCTGAAATAATGGCAATGTCGTCTCGTCGTTCAAAAGGTCATAGTTCTTCGGCATTTCCAAATTCAGGTATTAAATAAACAACCTCCATCATCGTGGTCGTTGACTGGATGGCTGATTTTTTGCCATAAATGATGTGTGATCGTCTGCATTATGAAGAAGGGGGAACGAGAGGGAGCTTAGACGTGATGCACTGCACACAAAATACTAAAGCCTAAATAAATGTTCAATGACACACTGACCACTTAATACATCGAAAGACTCATCACTCATGCGACTATCTACTTGTAAAAATAAATGTATGAACGTTAGGGTATATCTGGTTTTCATCAAATTAATCATATTGATGAAAAAATATTACAATATTATTTAATTCAATGAGTATTGTTATTGAAAATGTTTATGGTTACATAAGAAAAAATGTCCTGACTCCAAATCCGTTTGCCATCACATTTTTTTTTTCATTTTAATTATTATATTGACCAAAAGAGTTGATACATGGATTCCTTCGCCAGCATCGTTTAAAGGTAGATGCAGATAAATATTCGAAAAACGGTACATAAGAGACGTACTTCTCATTTTGTAGGCTTTTACTTTTCCTTTAGCATGAAGGCCGTGAAAAAAAAAACTTAAAAAACCCTGGACTACCTCACCCGGTTTTTATTATTTTTTTTTTACATTAAAGTAGACACAGCTTCCTTTGGAGGTCAATGTCATAAAAAGTTCAGACAATACTTCAATTTTTCAAAGATTTTCTGAATATAGCTGGCATAAATTGTAAAGAAAACAAGTCCAATTTTCTAGATATTGATGTTTTGATACAGGTATGTATAATAAGGCAAAATACGTCGGTCTATGTCCAATTCATAACATGCAGCTGGGGTAGCACACCTTCCAAAAATTATCAATATTGGTCCACTTTTCAGGCTACCGTCTATATAACGTTATAACCAATATTCGAAGTTTTGGTAGGTTTGGGCACGTTTTTCAGACGAATTAACTGTAATTTAAAATTTTTGGGACTCTGATTGGGTATAAAATCTCCCTATCAAAAAGTATCAATATTGGCCCAAGTTTTGGAGTAGCCCTCATAATACGCTACCCCTATTATTCGGTATTTTGGGAATTCTAGGTACTTTTTTAATCGAATTGGTTCTAATTTTATATTTTGGGTTCTTATTGGGTGTCCAATCTTCCATCAAAAAATTATCAATATCTGTCCGCGATTTGATATAGACCCCACAAAACTGTACCACCTATTTTGACAATTTGACGATTTCTGTACGTACAATGTCATAGCTTAGACTTCCATTAGCCTATAGTTTGATATTTAATTCTATCTTGGCAGTAATTTACCATGGTACAACACCCATATAGAAAGTTCGGCCCTGCCGAACTGAATGACGTTTTTACTTGTTTTTATTCTTATTTTTGAATAAATTATGATTCCAAAACAATCTTTAATCATTTATATAATATTAGCATGTAAAAAATCAATAAAAGTACACATCTTTTGCAGTAATTAACAAATACAATAAGAGACAAGTTGCTATAAGTCCCAAAAAAGCGTGTATTTCCGCAAATACTTATTTTTTCATATTGGCTTTACGCAAGTAAAATACACATACAACACAAAAACCATTTGCATTTACACATTTAAACAAATCTTCATTCAAAAGAAAGTTTGATGGGTTTTGTCTCTCCGGGAAAATTGTGAAATTGGCTTATTGCCTTTACAAGTTAATGTTGAGGATTTCCCGAGAAAGAACACACACACAGTTTTATAAAAGAAAAATGTTATAAACGTCTTTATTGAACAATGCAAACACAACGAATGAAAAAATATTCCAGAAAATTTATAAAGCAAATTTTCAGGAAATTCAAATCCTACTCAATACAAAAAATACTGTTTCATTAACAAGTAATTTCAACACCACCCCTTAATGAAAACGTATTTCACTTTAAGCCCATCTTTTCAGACAATTTCTTGTTTTTCAGTTTGGCTAAGGACTTTGTCAAAATATCAGCAGGATTTTCGCTTGAGGGCACATACTTCAAATCTAGCTTTCCGTCCTTGAAAACATTCCTTACATGATGTACTCGAATGTCAATATGCTTGCTCCTGGAATGGTATACTGGGTTTTTAACAAGTTGTTGAGATCCAATGTTGTCACCATATAAGGTAGTGGCATTTCTCACAAGTCTTCCAAAACCAATTTCATGCAACAAGTTTCGAATATAAATGATTTCTTTCGTCGCTGCAGATAACGCCATATATTCGGCTTCGGTGCTACTTAACGCAACCGTTTGTTGTTTTTTAGATTCATACATTACTGCAGCTCCAGCCAATATAAATACAAATCCTGTAAAAGATTTTCTGTCATCTGAGCCACCTGCCCAGTCGGCATCTGCAAATCCATATAATGGCTTTCCAGTACATTTGTATTCCAAACATTGGTTTATGGTTGCATTTAGATATCTGAGAATATGGTGAGCTCCATTCATGTGCTCAGCATGCGGATCATTGTTAAATTGTGATAATTTAGTTACTGCATGTAGGATATCCGGTCTTGTGCATAGTCCAATGTACATTAAAGAACCAATCAGAGACTGATACTTTTTCATATCCACTTTTTTGCAATTTTCACACCCATCCGTACACTTCCTAAACTTTTGACCCGGATCTAATGGAGTTGCAACTTTTCTTGTGTTTTCCATTCCATTTTCTTTTAACAACTCTAAAATCATATTCTTCTGTGAAAGCTGTATAGGTCCCGTGGGCGTATTTCTCTTAATCTCCATCCCCAGAAAGTAGTCCACGGGTCCTTTATCGTGAATGTCTAAGTACGATCCAATCTTAGATTTCACCTGTTTTATGTAGCTTTCATTGGAACTAACCAATATAATATCATCCACGTACACAACGAGAATAATAATATCCCTTCCCGTGTTCATGGTATACACACATGGATCAATCACACATTGTTTAAATCCAATTTGTTTCAAAATTTCGTCCAGTTTTTCATTCCACTTTCTACCGGACTGTTTGAGTCCATAAATTGCTTTTTGTAGCTTACATACCTTATCCGGGGTTTCGGTATTCTCAAACATCTGTGGTTGGGCCATATAAATGTCAGCATCGATTTCCCCATTGAGATACGCGGTAGTGACGTCTATTTGATGCGCATATAATTTTAATTCTGCTGACAAAGCTAATATGGTGCGTACAGTGGAATATCGGGTCACTGGTGAAAATGTTTCTGTGTAGTTTACCCCGTACTTCTGACTACAGCCTTTCGCGACTAGTCTTGATTTGTAGCGCTCTAAATTGCCATCCTTGTCTTGTTTCTTTGTGAACACCCACTTGCATTTTATAATGGGCACACCATCTGGCTTATCCACCAGTTGCCATGTTCCTTTATCGACTAAGGACTGATATTCGAGTTTCATCGATTGAATCCACATATCCCGATCATTTCTTGCTAAAGCCTCTTCCACAGTTTTTGGAACTTCTGTTTTATCATTTATTATGAGATTGTTCATAATTCGCTTCCCAGATCGCAATACCTTGTAGTTTAAATCATCATATTGAGGGGACTCTTCAATCAGGGTTACACCTTCTTCAACTATTTGGCTTGGTTCCCTGATAAGCTCTGCCGATGCCCGATTTGTTTCCTCCGAATAAACATGCCTTGTATTTTCAGCAAGTATGGAAGCATCGAATTCTTCAACATTTTGGATTTTGTCTTCTTGACATATTCTTTCACCAAATATATCATATTTGTTTATAGGGTCGTTCGACACCGTTTCTATAAACTTAACATCTCGGCTTTTGTATAAAATATTTCTTTTTGTGTCATATAATCGATAAGCTTTCGATTCGTTGCAATAACCTGTTAAGACACATTCTATACCTCGGGCCTGGAACTTTGACTTGCCAGGTCGTTTGTCCAACTTGATTGCTTTGCATCCAAAAACTTTCAAGTGAGCGACAGTTGGCTTTCTGCCACTCCACCGTTCAATCGGTGTAACACCTTCTACTGCTGTTGTAGGACAACGATTTCTAAGGTATACTGCAGTACCTACGGCTTCTCCCCATAATGATTCATGCAAACCAGATCCGATTAACATGCTACGAGCCATTTCGACGATGGTTCTGTTGGCTCTTTCAGCCACTCCATTTTGCTGCGGCGTATATTCAACTGTTAGTTGCCTCTGGATTCCGAGTTTGTCCAGACATGTGGAATATTTGGTACTTAAATATTCCCGGCCATTGTCACTTCGCAGGACTTTCAATTTTTTTCCAGTTTGCCGTTCAGCCATAGCGATAAATTTTACAAATGCGTTATATATATCCCCTTTGTTCTTCAAGAAATACACAAAAATCATCCTTGAATAGTCATCAATGAACAGAGCGAAATATCGTGATCCACCACAAGAATCAATGCGCATAGGTCCACATATGTCGGTATGTACCAATTCTAAGACATCTTTGGTACACTGAGTTGCTTTCTTTGGAAATGATTCAACGTGGATTTTCGATTTGTAACAAACATCACAGTCTAATTTTGGTGGTGGGGTTTTTATATTCAAACCATGAACAATGTTTTGTTTTATCATTTCTCCAATAGCCTTTACATTTAGGTGACCTAGTCGATTGTGCCAAAGTGAAATTTCGTCATTTGATTGCGCCGAGTTCATGTGATGTAGTTGGACATTGGGTTTGTATATGTATAGCTGCGAACATTTTTTCCCGCTCAAAATCTCCTCGTCCCCATCTCGGACCCAGACATTGCCATTATCGAATGTTACGAATAGTTTTTCGTCAGCCAGTTTCGATATTGATATAAAATTATACTTTAGTTTTGGCACATAAAGTACATCACACAATCGTACATTTCTATTTTTATATTTCAGATGTACTTGCCCAATTCCTTCGGAGAATATGAAAAAATCGCCTGCCAGTTCAATTTTCTCCTTGTGTTTTCGAAATTGGTGGAACATGTTTCTGTCACAACACATGTGACTCGTTGATCCACTGTCATAAATCCATGTGGATTTCTCTAAATCGCCACTGGTTATTCCATTTAACATTGCATTTGCTGCAGTTCTTCTCGATTTACAATCTCGTGCCATATGCCCCTGCTTACCGCATTTATAGCACTTGATATCGGTCTTCTTACAGAATTTTTTAGAAGGCCTGATGATGATTTTCTTCCACTGAAGATTTACTAGTTCGTCTTTCAAATTCTTCCATAAGTTTATTTTTCAGGACTTCCAATGTTGGTAGAGCGTCTCTTGATTCCATTGCGATGACAAAGTTCTCGTAGTCTTCTGGTAAGCTATCTAACAATATAATGGACAACAGATCTTCCGTTATATTTACCTCAACCTCGGAAAGCTTTTCAACCACGTCGTTGAAATTGGTCTGATGTTCTGACATTGATTGACTTTGGGCCATCTTCGTTGCTAGTAGCTTACGGAACAAATATATTTTGCGAGCAGGACCTTTAGGTTGAAATTTCTTTTCCAGCGTCTGCCAAGCACTTCTGGAAGTTGTGCAGTGCTTTATAATATTAAGCTGGGATCTCTTCATACTTAGAAGAATTGACGATAAAGCTTTTTGATCTTTGGTTTCCCATATTGTACGACCAGCATCATCGGAAGGTATCGGCAAAGCTCCGCTAACATAATCCCACAAATCAGCATGAATTAACACGGAACGCATGTGAATCTTCCAGCCGTCGTAATTTGTCTCCTCCAATTTTTCAATTTGGAATATTGATGACATTTTTGAAATTCTTTATTTTCAGCAGCACACAATTATTTATTTTTCAATTTATTCGCGGCACAACTATTTTTCTTCTATTCTTCGATCTCTGGGCCCATAACCTTTGTTGAGGATTTCCCGAGAAAGAACACACACACAGTTTTATAAAAGAAAAATGTTATAAACGTCTTTATTGAACAATGCAAACATAACGAATGAAAAAATATTCCAGAAAATTTATAAAGCAAATTTTCAGGAAATTCAAATCCTACTCAATACAAAAAATACTGTTTCTTTAACAAATAATTTCAACAAGTATCACAAGACGACAATTCTCTATTTTATAAATATAATTAGTAATAAATAATAATTTGGACTTCTTATCATTGAAATAAATCAAATATTTTTATACATTTTTTTATTTATCATTAAATCCAAAATTCAAAAATAAAGCCTTAAATTATTATCATCGTTAAAATGAGTCACAAAATATCCTGAAATTCATATTCGATTACTTTTTATTATTCGAAAAGACAATGATGAAAGTGGTATAGATAGGTAAACGCATGCGACCACGTCATTTAGTCAGGATACCATGAAAATCGTAGCCAGACAATGACACTGACACCCATCAATTAGTTGAAATGTTTTTTTTTTTTTTTTTGTTCTGCGTGTTCGACATTGGTTTGTTAACTGTAATGACATTTCCCATGACTTTTTGTTCCACAACAACAATAAATAATAATACAATAACAAATAATAGCTGTACACAGCCGTTCTTCCTCCACCAGTTTTGACCATTGCGGCACATGCACGCATACATCATTAATGTAGGCTAATATAATACAAGCCTACGAATTGAGGTGGTCTGCTCGTGTCAAATGTTTGCAAAATATTTTTTTTATACGATTTTTTTTCATTGTATGACTTACAGACAATGGAATACGATATACATTTTTGTATGTGAGTGAATTAGTGTAGAAGTATTTATACATGTGTTCATTAGGTCAATCCCGCCCGTAAATTTTATAGCAAGGTATTATTTTCATTTTTTATTAAATACATTATAGTGATATTCGATACGGATAATAAAATAATGTGACGCCAATGTGATATAACACACTTTCTCTAGACGGAATAATTTACGGGACTTGAAACACAAACTACTTACAACTACTGCTTGCGCAAGTAGCCATGCTTCAAATCCAGAGGTAGTTTTGTTATACTATAAACAACTATGTTGTCAGTGCATAAAAGCTTGGTACAGCTCCAAAAGTTTGTAAAGCCGCCAAATATTGGTCCTAAACCCACCTTTAGGTTTACCGGTCATATAACAATTCCGATCATATCTCGACCAGCTGAGCTGATCTAGACATGTGTGTCCGTCCGTGCGTCCATTATATATTGTAAACAGGATACAAACCGAATTTCCGATGTATATAAAATCGTTCACTACCTCGAAGCTGTAGTTTTCAATTTCCACAGTTGGTACGAGTCTACTGGACGTCTGACGCGTTGTTTCCATCAGATTGGTCTTCTCGCCATTTACTGTCAGTCCCACTTTGACAGACTCCGTCTCAATTCCTTCAATGGTGGCTGTTACCGCTCACAATTTTCGACCTCTTATGTCGATGTCGTGGGCGTAGGCTAGTAACATATACTGTTTGTTGTACCGAGTGTCATTTCTTTTCACATTAGCATCTCGTATGACCTTTTCCAATATGACAAACTGTCACCTTTTTTGAATCCTCGTTCTGTATTGAAGTGCTCATAGAGGTACTTTCCGACTTTAATTGCTGACCTTGTGCCAGTTAAAGTTATTAAGTTTGGAATGCCGAACGCATAAATGGCTTTAAATACCTATGAGCCGATTGGGCTGTCCAATGCGGCTTTATAGTCGACGTAAAGGTGAAAAGTGTCGATGTGTTCTTCATGGGTCTATTCAAAATTTTGGAGGATTTGGTGGATTTGACGGATATAAAGCCGCATAGATAATATGCAATAATATCATTGACCATTGGCTTCAGTCGTTCGCACAACAAACATTTGGATGGAGACTAATTCCTCTTAAGTTGGCACATATCGTCCTGTCTCCTTTTTTGTGCACGGTACACAGGTTACTAAGGTTTCAATCATTGGGCATTCATTCATCTAATCAAATTGTTTTAATCCGTTGGTGCATGCTCCTGATCAGCGTTTTAAATAGTCCTCAGCCCCTTTGGATCCTGTATTGGTAGCAACCCCTTCCATTCAAGTTTCAATGTTTACTGATGTGTCGTTTTCCGTTGTCTGCTTCTGGGTATGACTTTTTAAAGAATCAGCAATTGTGACGTTAAACCTGTACAAATAAAGACGCCCATTCATAAGTACTAGTGTCCCGCATATACCTTTTCTTAACCCTTTCAGTGTCAAAAAAATGTTTGTCGGAATAAAAAATCGAAGATTTTGTATTTAAAATCATATAAAGGGACATAGTTGAGAAAAAATTGCAAATGTCATTTTAATCCTCGGACAGTTTCGTCTATCTTTAAGCAAAAACAAAAACATCAATAGTAACGGTACATAGGATAACCGAAAAATCGCAAAGAAAGAGAGTACTTTTAAATGTCGAATATATTCGACAAAAACACTGAAAGGGTTAAAGATTTTTATTGATGTGGGTTTTTCAGTAATATGGAGGCGATCTTAAAGAGAGTGGACCCGATCATTTTTGGTAGAGAAATTTTCAAGCCATTGGCAACTCAAAGAACCAAATTCCAGCGAATCTTCGGACATGGCGGAGGCTTGGTAAAGAAAATAAGTTTATCAAAGTTTGATTTAAAACGGACATTCTATTCGCCTGATATCGAATTTATAAATACTAACCAGTAAGAAAAGAAGTAAAGTCGGACGGGGCCGACTATATGATACCCTTCACCACTTTGGGTATATTCAATAGATGAATTCTAAAAGACGTCTCATTTTTAAAGGACTAAACTAAAGTTTTCATTTGTACAGATATAGAGTTGCTTGGACGATTTCATCGAAACTTGTCACAGGTTAGGTTACACTAACTTCAGTATGTTTTGTACATGTCAGCCACATTTCGAGTTCTTGGTGCATCTTTTACTTAATATCGGTAGAAAATGTATATGGCATCTCTATCCAAATTTGAACCGATTTCAACAAAACTTTCCCATGCTACTTAACACACATCATTCTAGACATTATTCAGTACGCTATTTCGTGCAAATCGAAAGATATATAGGGAATTTGGTACACCATTTACCTTAAATCGGACAAAAATATATATGGGAGCTATATCTGAACCGATTTTCAGGAAACTTGACACACATCATTCTAGACCTAAGTCATTACGCTGTACCAAATTTCGTGCACATCGAAAGATATATAGGGACTTCGGTACACTATTTACCTTAAATCGGACGAAAATATATATGGGAGCTATATCCGAATCTGAACCGATTTTCAGGAAACTTGACACACATCGTTTTAGACCTAAGTCATTATTCATTCCCAATTTAATAGGGTTCGTCCTTGGGCCAAATAAGTGACCTTTGCCAAATTTCATCCAATTCGGAATATAAATGCCACCTGTACTTTGTTTACAATTTAAGATGAACAGACAGACGGTCGGACATGCATAAATCGACTTAGAAAGTGATTCTATGAATATTCTCAAAAGGAACCATGTGTCTATATAGTTTCCTTTTGCCTGTTACAAACATATGCACAAAGACATAATACCCTGTACAACAGAGTGGTGAAGGGTATAAAAATGTTGACAAGGAGAGGACCTATGGGTCCCATCTTCGGACTTGATCTAGGCTTAATAATGCTAAGATGTTGTACTAAGTTTGGTTCAAGTCAGCTAGTTCGTTCCAATGATATTATGAACAAAATTGGCAAAATGTTGACCATTTTCTTGCGGAAGTTCCAGAAGTGTCCCATCTTCGGACTTTATGAAAAGTTTGGTAAAGGTAAGAGGTTGTACCATGTTGGGTTCAAAGTGGACATTTCATTCGCATGATGTTATATAAACAAATAGCAAAATTTTGATCATTCTGTGGGTGAAATAGCAGAAGGAGTGGACCGATATTCCCCGTCTTCGAACTTGAAATAAGTTTGGAAAGAAATATTGCCATGTGCAAAGTTTGGATAAAATCGGTTACTCCATTGAGAGTTATCGTGCGCACCAGCTGGCCAGACAGACAAACGGACGGACATATATAAATCGACTCCAAATTGTTTAAAACGTATTTGGCCAAAGAAAACCCATATTTCGTTTAAGCACATTTTTACCGAAGCAAAATGTATATAACATTATTATACCTAAGGTGTAGAGTATAAAAATTAGTTTAACAACTAAGTTTAACAGATGCCGAATCCCAGTCCTACTACTAATGTAAAAATGATCAAAAACTCATCAAAATATGATATCGCCATATTAGTTTTTAAAGAAGGTTGTAGATTAGAATAACAATTTTATAGCTGGTTCCGACCGACTATTGTACTTTCCTTACTGGTTGTTTCTACTAATTTGCTTTTTTATTCATTTTTTTTCATCACATAAAAATTGATCAAAGTCGAAACATGTGCTCACTTATGTTCGCTACTGTAGATAACAATGAAAACAATGAATAAATTTATTTTGGATGCCAGTTTAATGGATAAAATAAAATGTAATTTTGTTTCTATTGAAAAATTCACAATTCTTTCTAGGACAGAACAAATATCCTTTCACAAATAACTCAATATATTGAAACTATGTTTTGTAAACTAGTGTTTGTGTTCCTTTGTGCTTTCCACTGAGTGCATTCTTTGCAGAATTTTATAAATCAAGTCCTTTGTTTGCCATTGGCTTTTACAAAACTGAACATTACATTGTTAAGTCCTTTAACTAATATTCCTTTGGGGCACTTTATAAGTCTTGTGAGTGTGTGTGTGTGAAGTTTGTTGATGGACAACATCTTCGAACTGACTTTGCAATTAACCACGTTTGAGGAATTCTTTCGTATCCAACCAAACGTGAATAAGAAGTCCTAACAAGAGTGGCACTACGTCTTCGTAAACCAAATGGAATGAAATGCATTAGGGTACAATGTTACGCTGGCTATTACATTTATTCGAGCTACAACACGAGTGCAACGACATTGTTACACTGGAGGAATACAAAAACAAATTATTGCTTGATTGCAAGTGACAAGAGCAGCAGTACAATGCTACTGCCACTGAATGGCGAGACCAGTCAAAGTAAAAAAAAACAACAAAAGCACAAAATATATCACGAAGGAACCCCCCAAAAAAAGAACGAACAGTAAAAGGTTGTGTTTTGTTAATGCCAAAACAGAATTACAGATGTTCGGACATTTCCGGTAGCCAAAAAAAAAAAGCATGCCATGTTATACCATCACGGATAGCCCAAATTCACAGCAAAAAGGGTTGTACGTGTTTTCCGAACAACCATGCAGAGGCATGCAAATGAAATGTTGAGTGATGTTAACACACTTCTTTCTATTCACCCAGTAATCGTCCTTAGGGGGTCATGTTGGCGCTTTTATCAATGGCACTTAAGGTGAACAAAAACGAAGCAACCGAATAATCCAATCACCAGTAGTGGAACCGATGGAATTTTTGCGTTTTGGAAGCTAATAAATTACGCCAATTTTCTGTGTAATTTTCTTTTGCATGCCAATGCATGAATGAATGGTAGATTGGATGAAAAACTGAATAGATGTACGGACGAATGGATTGATGGAGAATGTTTGTTTGGTATTCATTGACAGGTGTTTAATAACAGGTGCAATTTTCGTGTTCCATCTAATCGCCATGAGTTTCTTCTTTTTTCACGTTTATCAAGGAATCCAGCTGTGATTTATTGGACCGCACGGAGTGCTATAATTTATATATAACTATATGTGTTTTCTTACTTTTGCATGCTAACCAAAACAAGAGAATTAAACTACACAGAGAGAAGGTGTCGACGTGAAATTATTTAATGGATTTAAGGTCGCTGACATGTTGATGTTGGTTGGGTGAATTGCTAATTTTGAAATAATCGAAATTTGTATAGTCTGGTGTATTATTAAATTATTATTAAATATTATATTGGTAGCTTTAAACCAGTAAGAAAAGTAGTAAAGTCGGACGGGGCCGACTACATAATACCCTTCACCACAATGGGTATATTAAAAAGATGCATCCTAACAGAAAGGCCATTAACATGAAATTGGATGAACTAAAAATGTGACCTTTATGTAAATGTGAATCGACTTAGATCATAAACTAATTTACGCACGTTTTGCTCCTAATGGACATATTTTGGGTACCACTTAAAATCGGACGAAACTATATGGGAGCTATATCTAAATTTGGACGGATTTCAACAAAACTTGACACACGCTTTGCTAAACTATTTTATGTACGTTGTGCAAAATTTCGGCCCAACTTTGAGTCTTTGGAGCTCAATTTTTTTTTTAATCGGAAGAAAATATATATGGGAGAAATATCTAAATCCGAACTGGTTTCAGCAAAATTTAACACATGTTATGTTACACAAACTTTAGTACGTTGTGCAAAATTGTGGGCAATCTGCCTAACGTTGGGTCTTAAAATAGGACAATTGAAAGGCTCAATTCAGTACGCTATGTCAAATTTCGTGCAAAATTAAAACTAAATCGGGCAAAAATATATGGAAGCTATATGTGGGAGCCATATCTAAACTTGGACGGATTTTTAAAAAACTTAACACACATCATTCTAGACTCAATTTAGTACGCTATGCCAAATGCTGTGCAAATCAAAAGATATAAGGTCTTTCGTACACCATTTACATTAAATCGGTCGAACATACATATATGAGCTATATTTAAATCTGAACCGATTTTCACGAAACTTTACACACATCGTTTTAGGGTTTATTCAGTACGCTATGCCAAATTTCGTGCAAATCGAAATATATATAGGGACTTTGGTACACAATTGACATTAAATCGGTCAAACCTACATATGGGAGCTATATCTAAATCTGAACCGATTTTTAAGAAATTTTACACACATCATTCTAGACTTAAGTCAGTACGCTATGCCAACTTTCGTGGAAATTGATAGATATATAGGGACTTTGGTGAACCATTTAGATTAAATCGGTCGAAAATATATATGGGAGCTATATCGAAATCTGAAAGAAAATGTATACAAATCATTCTAGTCTCAATTCACTACGCTATGACAAATTTCGTGCAAATCGAAAGATATGTATGGACTTTGGTGAACCATTTACATTAAATCGGTCGAACATATATATGGGAGCTATATGTAAATCTGAACCGAAATTTTACACACATCATTATAGACTCAATTCAGTAAGCTATGCCAAATTTCGTGCAAATCGGAATATATATAGGGACTTTGGTACACCATTTACATGAAATCGGACGAAAATATATATGGGAGCTATATCTAAATCGGAACCGATTTTCACGAAGTTTTACACATATCATTCTAGACTCAATTCAGTACGCTATGCCAAATTTCGTGCAAATCGGAAGATATATAGGGACTTTGGTGCACCATTTAAATGAAATCGGACGAAAATAATATGGGGGCTATATCTAAATTTGAACCGATTTTTCAAATTTCAATAGGGTTCGTCCTTGGGCCAAATAGACTAGCTGTGCCAAATTTCAGCCAATTCGGGTCATAAATGTACTTTGTTTACAATTTAACATGGACAGACAGACGGACGGACATGCGTAAATCGACGTTTTCTTTTGCCTGTTACAAACATATGCACAAAGACATGATACCCTGTACCACAGTGTGGTGAAGGGTATAAAAATCGTACTTTTGTGTGCGAAAAGTACTTAATTTGGTGCAAGTTGAATTTCAGTTCACAGATAGAGCTGTAGTCTTGAAATTGGGAACTAAAATGACTGTTGCAGTGTAGAATTGAGGTAGTTTTGGAAATTCATACTTATTGGTACGAAAATGGTACTAAATGTTACTGCATATAGTACAATTTTGATTTTGCTTAAACGGATGAGCTTAAAACCTGAAATTTGGAATTCTGATTACTGTTGAAGATTGAGCTATAGAGACATCTTTGCAAATTTGTGTGTACGAAAAGTACTAATCGGCACTATATATGGTACAATTTGGATTTGGGCCAACGGAGAGGGCTGGAAACCTAAAATTTGGAATAATGGTTGCTTTTAGAATAAATAATTAAGATATGCAAGCATAGTACTTATGTGTACTAAATGGTACTATATTTGGTACAACTTGATTAAGTGTGAATGGATAGAGTACTATGTAAATGGTACCAATGGATAGGGTTGGGATCCTGAAATTTTTAATAAATATTACTGTTGGAGTGCAGGATTGAAATATGTCGGTAGTTTTGAAAATTTGTTATTACGTGTACTAAATGGTACTAAATTTGGTATAGTTTAGATCAAAGTGAATGGATAGCGATGGAAAACTTAAATTTGGAATGCAAATCACAGAATTAAGGTAGTATTGGAATTTCGTAATTTTGGATACGAGAAGCACTTAATGGTACTAAATAGGGTACGATTCGTTTTGTGTGAGCGGGAACCCTAAAATTTGGTGTAGTTTAGTAAAATTTAGATTTAAATGAAAACTATTTGAAAATAAAATTACTGTACAGTACAGGATTGAGACAGTGTTGAAAATATTAACTTAAAGTACGAAAAGTACTAAATGGTACTAAATATGCTACAATTTGGATTTATGTGAACGGAAAAGGCTGTGATCCTGAAATTTATGATTAAAATTACTGTTGGAGTGTGGTGAACGGATAGAGCTGGAATCCTTAAATGTGGACTAAAGGTTATTATTGGAGAACATGACTGGGGTAATTTTGGAAATTCGTACATATGGGCACGAAAAGCACAAAATTTGGTACAATTTGGACTTTGGTGAACGCGAATCCCGAAAGTTGACACTTAGGTTACTGTGGGAGTGTAGATTTGATATAGTTTGGAATATGGGTGCGAAAAGTACAGAATGGTTCAAATCTGGCACAATTTGGTTTTTGATGAACAGACAGAAGTGGAATTCTTAAATTTTGACTTACGACTACTATTTGATATCAGGATTGAGGTATATTTGGAAATTCGTACTTATGAGTACGAAAAGTACTAAATTTGGAACAATTTGGGTTTGGTTGGATCCTGAGATTTGGAATTTAGATTACTATAGAAGTGTAGTATTTAGCTATAGAGATAACTTTGGAAACTCGAATTGATATGTACGAATAGTAAATAGAACAGCAAATGCATTAAATTTCGATTTCGGCAACGGAGAGAGCTGGAAACCTAAAGTTTGTAATGTGGGTCACTGACGGAGAGTTAGAAAGAAGTACCAAAGGGTTTTTTATACTAACTGGTACTAAATTTAGTGGTGGTGGTATGTTGGTAGTCTTGAAAATGCGTAATTATGTGTTTGAAAAGTACTAAATGGAAGTAAATGCGGGACCTGTACGTATTTGCTAAAATATATAATTGGAATTCTGATCTGTTTGTACCCTTCATCACACTGTGGTACAAAAATTATGTCTTTGTGCATATGTTTGTAACAGGCAAAAGGAAACGAGTTATACCCATGGTTCTATTTGAGAATATGCGTATAATCACATTCTATGTCGATTTAGGCATTTCCGTCTGTCTGTCCATGTTAAATTGTAAACAGGTCGCATTTATGATCCGAATTGGATGAAATTTGGCATACGTCACATATTTGGCCCAAGGACGAACCCTATAGAAATTTGGGAAACATCGGTTCAGATTTAGATATAGTTCCCATATATATAACTTCGTCCGATTTAATGTAAATGGTGTACCAAAGTCCCTATGATACCATATGAAATATTTTTTGTTTTCCATTTCCGCATACGGAGTAGGTAGTGTTTATATATAGCTCCCATTCACAATTTTACTCGATTCCATACAAATTTGGGCTTATTTTTTTGATTTACACGAAATTTGGCAGATGGTATTAAATTGAAATTAAAGTGATAACAAAAATCAAATGTTGTATGCAACGGTTGCTCAATTAGGTCCATGTGTTTTTCGATTTCATACAAAGGGTACACCAAAGAATCCACGTCTGACCGTTTGACATGCAATTTTTCATTGATTGCAGAATGGTATATGTATGGAGTATTTTCAATAGGTTCGTTGATTTGCTACACGATTTATTGACTTGCTGAAGTATCACATAACTTTATTTTATTTATTTACTATTTATACCCTTCACCACACAGTGGTATAGGGTATGTCTTTGTGCAAATATTTGTAACAGGCAAAAGGAGAATATGCATAGAATCACTTTCTAAGTCGATTTACGCATGTCCGTCCATGTATTTTTGTGAACAAAGTACAGGTCGCATTTATGATCCGATTTGGATGAAAGTTGGCACAGGTCACTTATTTGGCCCAAGGACGAACCCTATTGAAATTGGGAAAAATCGGTTCAGATTTAGATATAGCTCCCATATATATTTTCGTCCGATTTAATGTAAATGGGGCACCAAAGTCCCTATATATCTTTCGATTTGCACAAAATTTGGCACAGCGTAATGAATTAGGCATAGAATGATGTGTGCTGAGTTTCATGGAAATCGGTTCAGATTTAGATATAGCTCCCATATATAGTTTCATCCGATTTTATGTAAATGGTGCACCAAAGTCCCTATATATCTTTTGATTTGCACGAAATTTGGCACAACTTAATTAATTAGGCATAGAATGATGTGTGTTGAGTTTCCGGTTCATATATAGTTATATAGTTTCGTCCAATTTTATGTGAATGATGCACCAAACTCCCAATATTTGTCCGATTGAGACGAAATTTTGCACAGAGTACTGAATTAGGTCCACATTGATGTCTGCGAAATTTTTGTTAAAATCGGTTCAGATTTAGATGTTCCTCCCATATAGTTTCGACCGATTTTTTGTGAATGATGCACCAAACTCCTAATATTCGTCCGATTGAGACAAAATTTGGCACAGAGTACTGAATCAGGTCCATACTGATGTCTGTGAAGTTTTGCTGGAATCGGTTTAGGTTTAGATATAGCTCCCATATATAGTTTTGTTAAAAATCGGTTCAGATTTAGAATCGGTTCAGATTTAGTGAATGATGCACCAAACTCCCAATATTTGTCCGATTGGGAAAAATTTTTCCATAGGGTACTGAATTAGGTCCAGACTGATGTCTGCAAAGTTATGTTAAAATCAGTTCAGATTTAGATATAGCTACCATATATAGTTTCGTCCGATTTTTGGTGAATGATACACCAAACTCCCAATATTTGTCCGATTGAGCAAAATTTTGCATAGCCAATGCAATTGAAGAAAAAATTATGTGTGATAAGGTTAATTGAAATCGGTTCAGATTTTTATATAGGTTTTATATATATTTTTGTTCAATTTTGTTTTTTCGATTTACACGAAATTTGGCAGAGGCTATTAAATTGAATATTGAGTGATAACAAAAACATTATGTATGCAAAGGAACATCTCTTGTATGTACCCAAAGTGGTGAAGGGTATCATATAGTCGGCGCCGTCCGACTTTTGAACTTTCCTTACTGTTTTTTTTTTTTTTTTTTTTTTTTTTTCTTTTTGTATTCATATTTATTTATATTTTAAGTCAAATGTTCCTTACCTTTAACTTAACTGTACAATTGACATAGTTTTAAAGTTTTGATATCGATGTCAAAAAATCGGTGCTCGTAACAATGCAGTATCATAAATAAATATTTCAAAAAAAATGATACTACTATTCCACTTCTTATGTATCACATTTTTTTTGCCAATTGGCTTTGCTGCCTTCGTTTTCTTTTACAATTTCCTTTTTTAGTACACTTCAAACGTTTCACTGCATAAAGAAATTCACAAAAAAACGAAGTTTCAATTTGTAAAGAACAAAAGAAATACAAAAAAATGCACAAACAACACTTCGTTTGTCATTGGCTCAATGTAGCCTAGCAAAATTGTATTGTAGCCATAGTGTGCCCACTTTTTCCCTACTAGTTGAAAACCACCTAGTTTTCCGAAAATGCTCATCATAGCTCCCTGTAAAAAATGAAAGTTTTTTCGTTTTATTTGTTTGAGATATTCTCTTGAAGACTGAAATAGACACTAACATATTTGACATATTTTGTTCGGGGATACAATTGAAAATAGAATAAGAACACTCGAACTGAGAGTGTCGTATGGTCGTATATGATTTTATTTATACATATATGAAGGTAGGTGGAGGTAGGTGTAGAATTTTCTTGTCAAATTGAAGTAGATTTTTGACATGCCTGTATTGCTATGGTAAAGGAATTCAAATAAAAACCAGTAAGGGAAGTAGTAAAGTCGGACGGGGCCGACTATATGATATCCTTAACCACTTTGGATACATACAAGAGATGCTAATATATACAATATCCTGTAGATATAATCTTTAGAGGACCATTGAAATGGAATGGGGCAATTAAAAAATCCATGTAAATACGATTCTGAAATCTATGAAAAATTTTAAGTCAACCGGATTCTTTTGTGTACCATTTGTAAGAAATCGAGAAAAATAGTGTATGTGGAGCTATATGTAAATCTGGATATAATTGAGCAACGGTGGCATATTCCATTTGGTATGCTGCAGCACAGAGCGCTATCCACAATTTTATCTCCTCGGTGCTCCTCGGTGCACCATTTACCAAAAATCGGACGAAACTATATATGGGAGCTCTGCCCAAATCTGAACCGATTTTCACAAAAAGTGGTATATATTAATATGGACCTATCTCAATACGCTGTTCAAACTTTTGTCTCAATCGAACAAAAATTGCGAGTTTAGTCCACAATTTACATAAAATCGGATGAAACTATATATGGGAGCTATATATAAATCTAAACCGATTTCCACAAAACTTCGCACACATCAAACTGCAGTTTGGAGCACAATTTGCTTAAAAAGATCGAAACTATATATGGGAGCTATATCTAAACCTGAAGCGATTTTCAGGAAACTTAACACACATACGTAATACATTGCGCTGTGCCAAATTTCGTGCAAATCGAAAGATATTCGCCGGACTTTTTATAAATGGTGCAACATTCGGTGAACCGATTTTTTCAATTTTGGGCTAAATAAGTGAATGTGTCAAATTTCATCAGATCATAACTGCGACCTGTACTTTGCTCACAAAAATACATGGACGGACGACCCAGAAAGTGATTCTATGAATATTCTCAAAAGGAACCATGGGTCTATTTCGATTCCTTTTGCCTGTTACAAACATATACACAAATACATAATACCCTGTACCACAGAGTGATGAAGGGTATAAAAAGGCGTGTCTTGCAAATAAGGTAGAGTATTTGGTACATAATTAACATGAAATCAGGCGATAATGTATATGCTAGACCATTCTAGACATAATATGCTGTACAAAATTTCGTGTCAATATGGCACACCTTGGGACTTTAATGCACCATTAATGCGCATAAATGATATATTGAAATCTTACTGCAATCAAACTGGGATGCATTTTCTCTCCGAAGTGGCTGTATTTTACCATTCCCTCTTAATGTTTGGCATTTTAAGTTCCTTGCCAAATTTTTCAACACTGCATTGTAGACACAATTGTAAAGATTTGTCCCAATCGGACTGTGGTATTCAAAATCGTGCAATTATTTATATGGGAGCTGTACGTAAATCTGGACCGATTTGGACAAACATTGGGATTTTGTTGGATTATTGTGATATCGTACCAAAATTCGGACGAAATTATATACGAGAGCTATATACAAATCAACCAATTTGAATAGGGTTCGACTTTAGGCCAAATAAATATGCAGTGTCAAATTTCATACCATTCGGATAATAAATGTGGCATACAAAGGCAAACCAAGGACGGACATGCACTAACCGACTCGTAAATTGATTCTAGTTATACCTCTAAGGTAACTTGGATCTGCCTAGTTTCCTTTTGCATAGTGTTGTGTAACAACAATAATAAAACCAGTAAGGAAAGTAGTAACGAACGGGGCCGACTATATGATACCTTTCACCACTTTGGGTATATTCAACAGATGAATTCTAACAGACGTCGCATAGAGATTCGCTTCTTACAATGGGACAAAACATGTAAATCAATTTAAAGCAAATATCAATCGGAAACCCGTTGATTATTTGGATAAATATCTGAAAACACGGGGATTTTGGTGCACTATTTACAGAAAATCGGTCGAAAATATATATAAAAGCTATAAGGAATGTAAAAGCAGTAAGGAATGTAGTAAAGTCGGACGGGGCCGATTATATGATACCCTTCACCACTTTGGTTATATCTAACGATTGAATCCTAACAGACGTCAAATTTTTGAAGGACCAGGGACAAAATTATGTAAAATAAACTTGCCACACATTATGTTATAGTAACTTCAGTACGTAGTGCAAAATTTTGTACCGATTGAACCCACCTTGATGAAACATTTATATCCAACTTCTAGGTTATTCTAACTCCAGTACGTTGTGCAAAATTTGTGTCAAATTTGTGTAAATTCGGACGACACCATTTACATTAAATCGGACGAAAATATTTATGGGAGCTATATCTAAATCTCGACCGATCTTCACGAAACTAAACACACATCATTCTAGACCTAATTCATTACGGTATGCCAAATTTCGTGGAAATCGTAGGATATTCAGGTACTGTAGTGCACCATTTACATAAAATCGGACGAAAATATATATGGAAGCTATATCTAAATCTGAACTGATTTTCACGAAACTTAACACACATCATTCTAGACCTAATTCATTACGCTATGCCAAATTTCATGAAAATCGAAAGATATATAGGGACTTTAGTACACCATTTACATTAAATCAAACGAAAATATATATGGGAGCTATATTTAAACCTAAACCGATGGGATATGGGAGCTATTTCTAAATCTGAACCGATTTTCCCCAATTTTAATATGGTTCGTCCTTGGGCCAAATAAGTGACTTGTGTTAAATTTCTTCCAAATCGGATCATAAATGCGACCTGTACTTTGTTTACAATTTAACATCTACAGACGGACAGACGGACGGACATGTATAAATCGACTCAGAAAGTGATTCTATGCATATTCTCAAAAGGAACCATCTGTCTATCTCGTTTCCTTTTGCCTGTTACAAACATATGCACAAAGACATAATACCCTGTACCACAGTGTGGTGAAGGGTATAAATATATACAGGAGCTACCGAAAAATCATTCTAGACTTAATTCAGTACGATATGCCAAATTTCGTGCAAATCGAAAGATATGTGTGGACTTCAGTACACTATTATCATTGAATCGGAGGAAGATATATATGTGATCTATTTCTATATCTGAACCGATTTTTACGAAACTTAACACACATAATTCTAAAATTTATCAAAAACGCTATGCCACAATTCGGGCAAATCGAAATATATATAGGGACTTTGGTGCACCATTTATATTAAATCGGAGGAAATTATATATGGTAGCTATATCTAAATCGTAACCGAATTTCACGAAACTTAACATACCTCATTTTAAACTCAGTTCAGTAGGCTATGCAAAATTTCGTGCAAATCAAAGGATATAAAGGGACTTTAGTGCCCATTTACATAAAATCGGACGTAACTATATATGGGAGCTATATCTAAATCTTAACCGATTTTCACGAAACTTAGCTTACCTCACTCTAAACTCAATTCAGTAGGCTATGCAAAATTTCGTACAAATTAAAAGATATATAGGGACTTTAGTGCCCATTTACATAAAATCGGACGAAACTATATTTGGAAGCTATATCTAAAACTGAACCAATTTTTTCCAATTTCAATAGGGTTCGTCCTTGGCCCAATTAAGTGACCTGTGCCAAATTTCATCCAAATCGGATCATAAATGTTACCTGTACTTTGTTGACAATTTAACATCAACAGACGGTGGACAGACGGACAGACTGATGGACATTCATAAATCGACTCAGAAGGTAATTCTATGCATATTCTCAAAAGGAATCATGTGTCTCTCTCGTTTCATTTTGCCGGTTACAAACATATGCACAAAGACAGTGCATATAACAATTAAATAAGGTCCTTGCGTATTTGGGTAATACGGACGTTCAACATATTTTATTTTAGTACGCAACGCACGGAATACAGGTACGGGCCTGACGCTGTCAATAAACTATTTATGGATTACAAAATTAGTATTTTTAGATGGAGAATAAAAAAACAAATTCCGATTTAAATGTTTAATTTGTTTCACCTGATTCACACTGTCGGTAATTATTTATTTTTATAACAATTCCTTCGTGCCAAACGATTTTGGTAATTAGGAACAAAAAATATTGACAAATACCTGTAAATATGTGTATACTAACCTACACACATGTATTCTCTTTTTCCTGTTACTTTCTAACCACTATTGACTATCTGTTAGTAATGATGTTGTTCTGTTGCTAATGTCCTTGCCCGAATAGTTGTTGCGTGGGGAGGAGTGCATCGAACGAGGTGGCCTTGTTTAAAACTATCGAATTGAATTTCACTGTGTAACTCGTAAAAAACGCACACATACAACAATAACAAGAAACTGCTCAGCTCAACAACAATTTGCCTTTTAACCGTTTTGTATTGCGAATAGTATTTGCAATAATCTATGCATTTGGGTTAAAGAGCTCCTTTTATGTTCTTTCGCTTTGGCAAACATTTGTGTAACGACATTAAAACAATTGTAGTACTTCTGTTTTTTATGAGCCATTGTTTAGTGGCAATGTATGTATGTATGTATGCATGTACGACTCTACGACAATGTGGGGTCGAAGGAGAGGATCTTTTGGTAATACATGCATTGCATATACACAAGCAAATGAACAGTTCGGTAAAAGCATTTTGTCAATCATAAGAATTTGACGAAAAGGAGAAAAACAGAAAATATTCAACGGGAATTTATGGTCGTTTTGCATGCAACATAACTATAAAAAAAAAACACTGGGAAATTTTATTGAACACAAAAAGGCTGCACGCACACACACAGAAACAAAATCTTTAAATTTAATGCTGCAATTAAATTAGCTTGAATTATAAGTAGGTCTTAAAAGTGCAAATAGTGCAATCAACTCAAAATTTCATGTCAATCGGTAAGACTTAGATTTAAAATAAATTTGAGCTATATGAAAATCTGTACGGATGTGGACAAGTCCTAACACACCCCTAATGGGGCGAACCTTGGTTATTTGGAGCATTTTGAGAAAACATAATACGCGCCATTCTAGACTTGTCAATGAAATAAAAGTTCAGTGTTTTGCACAATTTGCATGAAATATATAGGGTTATCACTTTCGTCTTTGTTTAAAGCAAGCGAAAAATATATTTGTATAACCTACACAACACTTTGGTACGGGGTATTACGTCTTTGTGCATATGTTTGTAACAGGCAAAGGGAAACGAGATTGGCCCATGGTTCCCTTTGAGAATATGTATAGAATCGCTTTCTCAGTCGATTTATGCACATCCGTCCACCTGACCATGCAAAACTATAATCCGAATGGTATGAAATTTGGTAGAGCTCACTTATTTATTCCAAGGACGAACCCATTGGAACTTAAATCTGCACCAAACACTCAGGGTTTGTGCGATTGCTAAACAGATTTGCCCAGAATACTGAATTAAGTACAGATTGATGTATGTTAAGTTTTTCTGAAATCAGTTCGTATACATCCAAAGAAATACAGGGAATTTGGTGCAACATTTATATAAAATCGGACGAAAACATATAATGGAGATATATCTACCCATAATGTTTATCCAATTAGTACGAAATTTAGAATACCATGTTTTAATGCTGTAATGACGCGTGTAAACTTTCATCAAGATCGCTTCAGTGTTAAATGTAGCTACCATATATATTTTCGGTCCGATTCAGACGAAATTTGGAATACCGAACTGAATTGAGTCTAAAAAATGGCATGTATTATTTTTTGTTGAAGTAGGTTCAGATTTATAGCTCCCATATATATTTTCATCGGATTTCATCTAAATGGTGCACCATATTACTATACATGGTTATGGCAGTTGTCACGGGGTTTTTAAGTGAGCGAAAGCAATGGCATTTCTCACGCGATGTCTTAGGCTATATCGGTCCACGTTTAGGCATAGCTCCCATATAAGGATACCACCCAATTTTCGGTATTTTGAGGTTCTTGAGCGTGTTTTTCAACCGAATTCGCTGAAATTTGGTACTTTAAGTTTTTATTGGATAGCAAATATCCCCACTAAAAATTATAAATATCGGTCCATTTTTTCGGAAAGCCGCATGTAAGGCCAAATTTCGGTATTTTGAGGTTCCTGAGCGTGTTTTTCAACATAATTCGCTGAAATTTGGTACTTTGAGTTCATATTGGGTACCAAATAAACATACCAAAAATTATAAATATAGGTCAATTTTTTCTGGTACCCCCCATACAACGGTACCCCTAAATTTTCGGTATTTTGGGGTTCTTGAGCGCGTTTTTCAACCGAATTCGCTGAAATTTGCTACATTGGGTTCTTATTGTGTAATAAATTTCTCCACCAAAAATTATGGGTATGGGTCCACTTTTTCTGGTAGTCCCCATATAACGGTACCTCCTAATTTTCAGTATTTTGGGGGTTTTGATGGTATTTTTCCGCCGAATTAGCTGTAATTTAGTATTTTGAGTTCTTAATAGGTACCAAATCTCCCCACAAAAAATTATGAATATAGATCCATTTTTTCGGATAGTCCCCATATAAGGATACCCTCAATTTTCGGTATTTTGGGGTGCTTGAGCGCGTTTATCAACCGAATTTGCTGCAATATGGTATTTTGTAGTCGAATATGGTAACAAATCTCCCTACCAAAAATTATTAATATCCGCCCCCTTTTTGGGGTAGTCCCCATATAACCCCCTTTTTATATTAAAATAGTTATCTGATTTGTTACGCGTTTCGAGTTTGGTTCTAAGACTCTGTTGTAATCATTTCACCTGCGGAGGATAGCGAGATAAAAAATTAGAACGTAAGGTTCGATAATGAACTATAGCCGTATTTAGACCTAGCCCCTGTGTAGAGGTACCAGAATAAGTGGACCGATATTCCCCATTTTCGAATTTGAACTAAGTTTAGAAGAAATAATATGATGGGTAAAGTTTGGATAAAATCTAAATTTTTTGCAACGGATTTGGTCCAATGAAACATGGGGTCTAGAACCAATATTTCGATGAGGCACATTTTCACCGTGTTAAAGTGTATACACCGTCATTAGCTGAAAGGGTGAGGATATAATTATCCATTAAAATTTCTGAAATTTGTATTTTTGTTTACATTATGGTTTACGTAATGTAAATTACGTTTTTAGAAATGTCGGTATAGGTCCACTTTTTTACATGTTCCCTATATATTCATTTCTAGTACCTGTCCGTATATCTATGGTGGAGGGTATCCAAAGTTCGGCCCGGCTGAACTTAACGCTTTTTCACTTGTTTCTTCCGATTTCGTGTCAAGTTTAATTCAAATCGATATAAATGATACAATAAAGGTCACATATCGTATTTCGTCCGATTCCAACTCAATGTTGTTGCTTCCTGTCGGTATATATCTTACTGTACCTTGCAAAAAAAGTCTTAGTAGCATCTCATGTACATACCCAAAGTGTCGAAAGGTATCATAAAGTCGGTGCCGTCAGACTTTTGAGGTAATTTTCGACCTCAAAATTTGAAGGTTTATTTGCAAAAACAAGGTCTTTCGAATGATATATATGATATATACATCTATTTTAATTCATTTCGATACCCAGAGCATCATTTTTGGGTCAATCGGACAAACTTTCGATCGTTGGTACATCATTTATATAAAATCGGAAGAAAATAGGTGTGAAAGCTATATCCAATCTGAAGCGATTTCTAAAAACATCGCAGTTGTACATTTTAATTCGATACCCTATGCAAAATGTTGTCTTAATCGGAAAAACATTGGGACTTCGGTGAACTATTATGGAATCGGACAAAACTATATGTATACTTGAGCTATGCCTTTACCTGTACCAATTTTATGTAAATTACCTGTGCCATATTTAATCGCATTCGAATAATAACTAATTCTTTGAATATTCTCCTAAGCAAAATCCTGTACCGCAGTGTGGTGCAATGCTTCCAATGTTAAAAGACGAAACAGATCCTTGCATACAACAGCACAGAACAATAAAATATAGATAACATTTGACTATTTCGTTTTGTCTTCTGCTTCTATTTCCATTTATTTTCCATTTGAAGTGGCATAAGATCAAAAATGCTAAAAAAACAATTTAGAATGTAAATTTCTTTGAGAATCGAAAAGATGCCACTTTGCATTGAATATTCTAAAGATTAATTTATAAAGGATTGCTCATTGACATTTGATAAATGTTTTAGATTTCAATTTTACAATTTCTCTCTTTATAACCAATGAATTTAGTGTATAAATAAAAAAAAAAATATTGTAGCCAATGCTATGATATCTTACAGGCATTTGAATGTTTGCAGATTGTAAGTCATTGTAATTTTAAATAAATATAATAAAAGACGATTGATGATATTGAATGCTGAAATTATATAATTTTTTCATATTGGACCGATTGAGAATCCAAGAACAAAGAAACCCATTTGAAACCAGTAAGGAAAGTTCAAAAGTCAGTCGGGCCGTCTATATGATACCCTTCACCACTTTGGGTACCAATCTGAAATTTATGAAAAATTGAATGCCAATTATGGAGCACAATATCTAAAAGATCTATATATAAATGGACGTATTTAGGTAACCGTGGCATGCATAATATGCTATGCCGCAACACAGTGCGCTATCCAAAATTTATCTCGACACGAAATTCAATACATAACTTAATATGCATCAATCTAGACCTAATTCAGTACTATGTGCAAAATTTTATCTCAATCGGACAAACATCGATAGTATGGTGCACAATTTACATAAAATCGGAGGAAACTATATCTAAATCTGAACCGATTACAACAAAACTTCGCATACATCAATCAGTGGTTAATTCAATACTCTCTGTAAAATTTTGTCTCAATCGGACAAATATTGGCAGAATGGTGCTCCATTTACATAAAATCGGACGAAACTGTATATGGAAAGCTATATCTAAATCTGAACCGATTGCTACAAAATTTCGCATAATAAATTTGAACCTAATTCACTACGCTGCGCAGAATTTTGTCTCAATCGGCCTAAATTTTACTCATTGGTGCTCCCTTTACATAAAATCGGACGAAACTATAAATGGGAGCTTTATCTTAATCTAAACCGATTCCAACAAAACTTCGCATATATCAATCTGGGCCTAATTCAATACTCTGTGCACAATTGTGTCTCAATCGGAAAAACACCGATAGTATGGTGCCCCATTTATATAAAATCGGACGAAACTATATATGGGAGCAATGAACCGATTTCAACAAAACTTGGCATGTATCAATCTAGACATAATTCAATACTCTGTGCAAAATTTTGTCTAATCACCAAAAATAGGACGAAACTATATATGGGAGCTATATCTATATCGGAACCGATTTCCAAAAAACTTCGCATACATCAATCTCGGCCTAATTCACTCTGTGCAAAATTTTATCTCAATTTGACTAACATCGACAGTATGGTGCACCATTTACATAAAATCGGAGGAAACTATACATGGGAGCTATATCTAAATCTGAACCGATTCTAACAAAACTTCGCATACACCAATCAGTGGTTGATTCAATACTCTCTGCAAAATTTTGTCTCAATCGGGGAAATATTGGCAGTATGGTGCGCCGTTTACATAAAATCGGACGAAACTATATAAGAGCTATAACTAAATCTGAACCGATTTTAACAAAACTTGGCATGTATCAATCTAGATCTAATTCAGTAATCTGTGCAAAATTCTGTTTCAATCGGACAAATATTGGGAGTTTGGTGCACCATTTACCTAAAATCGGACGAAACTATATATGTGAGCTATATCTAAATCTGAACCGAATTTGTCCAATTTCAATAGGGTTCGTCCTTGGGCCAAATAAGTGACATGTACCAAATTTCATCCAAATCGGATCATAAATGCGACATGGAACCATCGGTCTATCTCGATTCCTTTTGCTTGTTACAAACATATGCACAAAGACGTAATACCCTGTACACAGGTATAACAATTGCATATCGCACTTTTTGTAAAAGAAAGTCCTATTTCTGCAAGATGCGGAAACCGATTAAACATTTGGTTACTATTTATACTCAACAACATGAATGATCTCTTAAAATACCGAAAATAGGGCGAGAACTTTCTATGTCCTTTATGAGTTAGTCTGGATCCATTTGAAGCCCTAACCAGCGAGCGGAGCAGTATAGTTGGACGGCGCCGACTATACGATACCCTACACAACTTCCATGAAAATCTTACTTTATGTGGTTCTATATTCTGAGATTCGGCAATATTTCGCGATATTTGCACTCATTTGACTGCCTAGAGGTCAGCAAATTTTACTAATAATCAGTACAGCCCCTCTAATTACATGTCCAGATTCCCTTCATCCTGGGTTGTGTTGTAATGTTCGGCTTTCGACTCGAAAAGTAAAAATAATTAAGTTTTCGGTCCACTTCATCCGAAAAATTATTATCTGATCATCACCTAACATTTAGGCGTTTTCATTGACCATAACTGGAACCTCATGGAACATTTCAATGCGATCAGCGCTATATTTCCGCCATCCAGTGTGGTAATAGGTTACTAAATAATAATATGACTACGTAAGCACCTGTAAATATTTAAGTGTAACTCCTGCATCCGAGTACCTACGGTATCAATTTAAAGGTCAACACTCCTCGTGGATATACTATCAACTTCTGGGGTCTATGTCCTTCAGTGGTAAATATATACGCTATAGAATACAAATTTTGTCATTTTTCACACAAAAGTGAGGGTCCATTTGACCCACTAAACATTGACCGATCTTTACCAAAACAGGCATGCTTATTCTTTGGCCCGATCCTCTTATCCATGCAAAAATTCGCGGTGTTGTGCCATAATTGCGACCTTTGGAGCGACCAGAAAACCCGACAAAAATAAAGGTTTTTGTCCATTTCATCCCCTAAATATTAACAGATCTTTTCCAAAAACAATAGGGGTCTTCATTGGCCAGAACCCATCCTACATGCAAAATTTCTGAAGATTGGTCCATAACTGTGGCCTGTATCGTGTTTACAAATTATAATGGACATATGGACGGACGGACGGACGGACACACATGTCTAGATCGACTCAGCTAGTCGAGATATGATGGTCGGTATACTTAAAGGTAGGACTAGGACCAATATTTCGCGGCGTTACAAACTTTTGGGGCTGCACAAAGCTATAATACCCTGACAACACAGTTGTGTGTAAATATTGACCGAATATGAAGACATCATGCTTATTCTTATTCCTTCCTGGTGTAAAATGTCGTGGTGTTCGGGTCACAATTGTGGCCTCTACTGCGACGAGTAAAACACACAAGAATAAAGTTTTTGATCCATTTCATCCAATAACAATAGGGGTCTTTTTTTGGCCTACATGCATAATTTCGTGACGATTGATCCATTACTGTGGCCTCTATCGTCTTTACAAGCTATTATGGATAGCTAGTAGAGATATTTATATCGGTATACTTAAAAATGCGTCTAGGACCAATATTTCGCGGCGTTGCAAACTGGTGGATCTGCACAAAGCGATGATACACTGACCACATAGTTGTGTAGGGTATAAAAATGAAGCTAATTTCGAAAAATTCTCCCAACTATTTTTCATTAAATCCAAAAGATTTCAATCGCATTGCAATTTACTGCAAACGATTGATGTTGGCACCTTTGACTATAGTCAAAGTCGTTTGCAAATATTTAGAACGCCTACAATTTATTTTGTATGTAAGTTTTGGCCCAGTTCAAAAGAAAATATTTTCTGCATTGAAGGGAAACAAAACAAAAGGAAATAAAAGAGAAAAGAATGAAATCAATTGTAATTGTCACTTGCCATGCAAGGGTGCAATGAAACATTGTGACAATTTATTATTGTTACTTTCCAGTTGAAGGCAAATGTTGACAGCAAATAAAGCAACGAACGCACACATACAAAAAAACAACAACAACTTCAACACACATACATGTTTAATAACATCAACAACTCCAAAGAATGTTCAGTTTGTAAAATGCTATCAAAGGACAAATGTTCTATTATAGAATACAAATGCATATGAACATGTACGTATGTATATGCTAAATATGTAAATACGAGGTTTTCTTTTGCAAGTTTCGCAGTTTTTTGTTTTACTGCGTTAGGTTAGTATTTGTGTGACTTACTTTTAAATTTTTTGAATTTAATTCATTATACCCTACACAACTATTTTGTAAGGGTATTATAGCTTTGCGCAGCTCCAAGAGTTTGTAAAGCAGCTAAATGTTGGTCCTAGACCCACCTTTCAGTATACCGATCGTCATATCTCGACTAGCTGAATCAATCATGTATATCCGTCCGTCTGTTCATTATAATTTGTAAACACGATACCGGCCACAGGGCGGGTTCTTATTATACCCTTCACCATACTGTTGAACAAGGTTTTATGCCTTTGTGCATATGATTGTAACAGGCAAAAGGAAACGACTCACTCACTTTCTGAGTCGATTTACGCATGTCCGTCTGTCCGTCCATGTATTTTTGTGAACAAAGTACAGGTCGCATTTATGATCCGATTTTGATGAAATTTGGCATAGCTCATTCATTCGTCCCAAGGACGAACCCTATTGAAATTGGGAAAATCGGTTCAGATTTAGATATAGCTCCCATATATATTTTCGTTCGTTCTTCGTTCGAAATTTGGCACAGCGTAATGAATAAGGTCTAGAATGATGTGTGCAAAGTTTCGTGAAAATCGGTTCAGATTTAGATATAGCTCCCTTATATAGTTTTGCCGATTTTAGGTAAAAAGTCCACTAAAGTCCCTGGAAATCTTTTGATTTGCACGATTTTTAGCACAGCGTAATGAATAAGGTCTAGAATGATGTGTGTTAAGTTTCGTGAAAATCGGTTCAGATTTAGAAATACCTCCCATATACCTTCTTCTTCCTCCCATATTTGCACGAAATTTTTCATAGTGTACTTAATTAAGTCTAAAATGACGTGTGCTAAATTTCGTGAAAATCGGTTCAAATTTAGATATAGCTCCCATACATATTATGCAGCTCCAAGAGGTTGTAAAGCCGCGAAATATTGGTCCTAGACCCACCTTTAAGTATACCGATAGTCATATCTCGACCAACTGAATCGATCTAGATATGTATGTCCGTCCGTCTGTTCATTATAATTTGTAAACACGATACAGGCCACACGGCGGGTTCTCATCAAAGAAGACTCTTATTGTTTTTGGAAATGATCGGTTAATATTTAGGGGATGTAATGGACCAAAAACATTATTTTCGTCTGTTTTTGTGGTCGCTCTAGAAGGACCGAAGAATAAACATTCTTGTTCTGATAAAGATCGATCAATATTTAGCGGGTCAAATGGGCCCTGACTTTTATTTAAAAAATTTTAAAATATGCATTCCGGGGAAATATATATGCCCTGGAGTGCGTAGATGCGAGAAGTTGATAATATATCCAAGTGGAGTTGTTGATCTTTGAATTGATGTCAATTATATTGTTGTATGTACTCGCATGTGGGAGTTATGCTAAGATAAACCCAGGTGTGTTCGTATTTTGATATAGTTAATATTACCATTACCAGACTAGAAAGCGAAAAGTCACGCGGATGACTTTTTCATCACGTTATGGTCGAACACGACACGTACAAATTTCTGTAATGATCAGATGATATCGGGGGAATGGATTGGACCGAAAATCTTATTATTGTATGGTTTCCTAGTCTCACAAATCACAAATTTTACAATTTTGATTTAAAAATTATGTGTCAATGTTCAGAGGGTCAAGTGAAAAAATTATTTAAGGGAACCCCCACCCCCCCATTCATGGTTTTAATTTTTCAAGATTTTCAATGGGCTGGTAAATGAATACAAATGCTTGTTAAGGTTTGTAATTTTACACATATATAATTGAAGATTGAAAAGAGAAGAAAAATAATTTACAAAAGATTTTTGTAATTGTTTTGTTGTTGTTTTTTGTAATTAAAGAAAACTACTTATTTTTGATGGCGGGCATGATAACTCCTCACTGGAACATCGGAATCCGAAAATTCCAACGGTGTTAGAAAGAGTACATGTCTGGCTCTCGTATGAACTAGGATTATTGACTTCGCTCTAAAATTAACAAAATGGCGGACCTTTGAAAAAATATTTTTGAAAATCGCCGATTTTTGACGAAAAACCAAGTTAAAAAATAAGGAAGATCTTCACCGATTGGCTTTATCCTAGTTCATACGATAGCTTTACACTCACAGAGAAACGTGTACAAATTTGGAATCGATTAGGTTATTAGTTTTTGAGTTATTGTACCCGCCATTCACAAAAGAGAAAAACGCGTTTACAGTTTGAGAAGCCCTTTAACCGGCTAAATCTTCAAGAGTTCTTGAGATTTTTACTTGAAATTTTGCAGAGACAATCTTTAATCAGTGTAGATTCGAATTATATCAACAAAAATTTTGACCCCGAGAATGGGGGGTCCCCTTAATTCGAAAATATGACAGGGTAAGAAAGAGGAGCAAATATCCGAAATATTGCTCAGGCTCGGAATATAGATCCGCAGAAAGTTTTGTAGGGTATCATATGATCTACATTCTAATACTTACGTATGTATGTATTTGACAAACGACTAAAAAATGGATAATACCCTGTCGGTTTGCATTGCTCAATTCCTTTCATCCATCTGCAGTTATTTCCTGTAAAACAAAACTGTGTTTGTGTGTGTGAATATGACTGGTAATATCCATTTGAATACCTCTTTTTGCAGTTAACATTACGTACGTTATGTTTATATTGATTTTGTTTTTGAAAATAAATTATAGGAATATATGTTGGGTGTGAACTTAAGCATTTAGTTGGTGCATAGTCATTATTTGGCACTGTGGGCACGAACATAATTCACAATTTATATTTGAACCGCTAAAGTTTTTATACCCTCCATCATGAGGATGATAATAAAAATATCTAGGAGAAAACTCCTATAGTAGACCTTGAACACACCGAAAAACATGTGAGAAACTTGGGTTGAAACCCTGTCGAACATACTGACTTGGGTCAATATTAATAATTTTTAGTGCAGAGATGTGGTGATACTATTATGACAACGCAAAATACCAAAATACAGCCTACTTGATTCAACAATGTGTCAAAATGTCAAAATATTTGAGGGAAACATATTCTGGAAGCTACCCTTAAACTTGGAACAACATTTTAAGTACAGAAATGTACTATACAATGAGAGCCCCAAATACCAACTTACAGCCACGTTGGTAAAAAAAGTGTCCAAAATACTGAATATTGGGTGTACCGTTATATGGGGAGAACCCTGAAACATGGGGCAATATTAATTATTTTCGGTTGAAACCCGTGTCCAAAACACCGAATACTAGGGAATACCTATATATATAGGGACAATACCGAAACTTGGGTCAATATTAATTTTTGGTATGGAGGTGTGCTATACAATGAGAACCTAAAATACAAAATTACAGCCTAGTTCGTTGGAAAACGTGTCCAAAATCCCCAATATACTGAATACTGGGGGTACTGTCATATGGGGGCTACACCATTTACAATACCCAAACCCTAGGCGTACTAGCAATGTCTGTGCAAAATTTCAGAGCTCTATCTTAAATATTGCGATCTATATCGTGATGTCAACAAACGGACAGACAGAAAGACGGACAATCTCCGGTGAATGTTTCGAAGTGTTGTAAACGGAATGACAAATTTAAAATTCACTCAACATGGGACGTTACCTCAATATATCTATATCAAAACATAGACCAGTTTGAAAAACCGCATATAGGGATAACCACTATATGGGGACTATATATATTCATTCTCGAACCTTACGTTCCATTTTTATTCCCTTCACCACAATGTGGTACAGGGTATTATGTCTTTGTGCATATGTTTGTAACAGACAAAAATAATCGAGATAGACCCATGGTTACTTTTGAGAATAAGCATAGAATCACTTTCTGAGTCGATTTATGCATGTCCATCCGTCCGTCTGTCTGTCCATGTTAAATTGTCGCATTATTATCGCATTTATTATCCGAATTGGATGAAATTTGGCACAAGTAATTTATTTGGCCCAAGGACGAACCCTATTGAAATTGGGAAAATCGGTTCAGTTTTATATATAGCTCCTATATATATTTTCGTCCGATTTAAGGTAAATTGTGTCACCAAATTCCCTTAATATCATTCAATTTGCACGAAATTTGGCACGGCGTAATGAATTAAGTCTAGAATGATGTGTGCCAAGTTTCGTGAAAATCGGTTCAGATTTAGATAAAGCTCCCATATATATTTTCGACCGATTTAAGGTAAATGGTGTACCAAAGTCCCTTAGTATCATTCGATTTGCACGAAATTTGGCGCAGCGTAATGAATTCGGTATAGAATGATGTGTGCTAAGTTTCGTGAAAATCGGTTCAGATTTAGATAAAACTCCCATATATTTCGACCGATTTAAGGTCAATGGTGTACCAAAGTCCCTTAGTATCATTCGATTTGCACGAAATTTAGCGCAGAGTAATGGATTAGGTATATAATGATGTGTGCTAAGTTTCGTGAAAATCGGTTCAGATTTAGATAAAGCTCACGTATATATTTTCGTCCTATTTTATATGAATGGTGCACCAAAGTCCCTATACATCTTTCGATTTTTCGATTTAGATATAGCTCCCACATATAGATTATATTTTTAACAACGCGGAGTACAAAATAGCGTGTATCAATTTTGCTATACATCGTTTTCCATAAATTTTCCCCATATTACGCAGACGGATCTAAATCTGCTCGAATGAAATTATAGTTAGAATAGGTTGGAGAAAGAGGGAACATAGATATGCAATTGTTAGGATACATATGTACAATATATCCCAAATGGTGAAGGGTATCATATAGTCTGCCCAGTCCAACTTTACTACTTTCCTTACTGGTTTTTATCTCGATATACTCTGCAGGTATGATTGCAAAAGAGTCTTACTTTGGTGGATGGAATAAAAAGGGGGTTATATGGGGACTATCCCTAAAAAGGGGCGAAAACTAATAATTTTTGGTAGGGAGATTTGCTGCCATATACGACTAAATAATACCAAATTACAGCGAATTAGGTTGAAAAACGCCCTCAAGAAACCCAAGCTACCGAAAATTAGAGGGTACCCTTATTGGAGGGCTATTTATAATTTTTTGTGGAGGAATTTGCTATCTAATAAAAACTCACTGTACAATTACAGCCAACTCAGTAAAATACGCTGAAAATCCCCCAAAAATGGGGGCTACTCTTATATAGGAACGATGCCTAAATATAGCCCACCTTCGACAAAAGCAGACAAAAGACTAAAAAAAGGCTAAATTTTGGCCATCTATCTCAATTCGTTTAGATGCTATATTGTCATAGAATTTTACGCTGATCAGAAATTTATATATATATATATATACTTTATAGGGTCGGAAATGATTATTTCGATGAGTTACAAAAGGAAAAAAAAATTAATGTATCATCCTGGGGGTATAAAAATATCAAGTATAATTGTCGTTATGACCGGTCGAAATCCAAGAATCTTCATAAACCTTTTATGTTAACAAATTTCAGGATTAAGGAACAAGGGCGAAAATTAAATACCTAAAATCCATCACATGCGTTCTGCAGTGTAATTTCACAGAAGCCTCTGTCTAAATTGCATACCACTACAACTGCAATATGTGTCCCTCTAAGAAAAAAATGTCCAACGTCGCGGTATGAAACCAAGTAACAAATGACATATGGTAATTTTTTGGGAAAATAGTTTATAGTTATGCTGTGGCCTACACACACGAATACACATATGTATGTGCACAATATAAATGTGGATTATTACGTTTGCCCCCCGCCTCCACCAATGAAATATTTGCATGACAAATGTTTGGTCATGTCCTGACTATAAATGTTTGTAAGGATAAGAAGTTGTAGGAGTAAAAAAAACAAGCACACATACACATTCTTCAAAATGGGTCAAGGAATATGCCACCACTGAATGAGCGGGGAAGAAATGCACTAACAAAATATAGCAAGAAAAATATTTCTGCATAACAATTGAATATGTCAACATAGCTGTTTGTGGAAAAATTCTCCGTAATCAGACAGACAGGGAGACAGCTAAGCTATGTTCAACAAGGAATCTTGAGTGCAATAATCGGTAAAGCGTGACAAATATGTGGCAGGATGAAGGAGGACATTATGGAAATTGGAAGGGATACACATTTACGGCGGATGTCACACCTTGGATGGTCCAAAATGAGGATTTTAAATTTTAAGCGATATTTTTTATATATACCCAAAATTACTTCAGTCACATCGTTTCGAAAACATGCCTAGAACCATTGCCAAATGAGTTGCGATCTTTGTATGGAGACAATCTCAAAATATTAACTCCAAATTTGTTTTCCCATGAATAGCCCAGAAAGTCAAATTAAAGCGGTTGGAAAATGCGCTTAGGTCCAAGAAACAACGTGTGCCTATACTCATAATTTTCTGTAAAGTCGTCTTCCCCACTAGAATGGCAAATTGAAGCCAATGAAACATTAAGAATATCTTGAGATCCAGTTGGCAATTAAATGATCTTTTTAGATAATTTTTTTAATTGCAACCCTAATTAAATTCCGCCACAAAATTAAGTCTGGTTTTACTGAATACATAATTGTCAAATAACCAAATTTCCTCTTTCCACATATATTTCTCTAACAAATTTTTCTCCTTCGCTTCTTTACAGATGTCAATGCAAAAATTAACCGATGCCACAAATTCCGGTTATGTTAGCTCAGAAGAAACAGATTCTCTCCTAGTCTCACAAACACCCAAATGCAAGTCGTCGGTATTAAGACAACTCAAAATGAATTCAGCTAATGGACCAACAACGAATAACATGACTTCCACAGCGTCACAGAAGCCCACACTGATGCGACAGGATCGAACTTCCACATATCTGACGAGTCCCCAGCTGTCGCAGCAAACTCGATTGGGTTCGGATGACAGTGATCGCGATGGCAGTGCAAGTTGCCGCGCGGCCGATGAAGATGTTGAACAGGGGCTTCGGACGGCAACAGTGCCTGATATTGAAGTATATCAAGAGGACCAAGATTACAATCAGAATCAATCAAATCAAACACAAAATCATCAACAGCAACAACATCAGTTGTCTTCATCTGCTCCCACAACCTCCATACAAACACAACAACATCAACAACAACAGCAGCATCATCAACAGCCAACAACTAATAAGCTGCAACAACAACCGACCATATCAATAACGAATTTAAATAACTCGTATCCCGACAACAATGCGAGCACCACCACCAACATGGGAACATCCTCATATCAGAATCTCTCATCGAATCCATTGTCTCCGAGTGCCCAAAATCGTTGTCGTGCCTGCAGAAACTGCAGCCGACGTGCCTCAACCACACCTATATCGACCACAGGTCACATGGATCGTTCAACTTCACGTGATAGCGTTAAAAGTGCCTTTCAACAAGGAAATCTGGGTGGTTCCCTGGTCGTGTATGGCGGCTCAAATAATGCCCTGCCGCACAATGTGCCACCTGTACTGGTTACATCGTCGCCAACGAACGGTTCGCGTATCATCCGACAAAGTTCACAGCCAGAATCAAGCACAAGTGGTGTATGTTGTGGAGCCCATAGCACATGTGGTCATTCGCATACTGTGCCGAATGTCTCCCTCAAACAGTTACGCTCAACAGAAACTGATGGTATAGCTGGTATAGCGGCAGATTCGTTGCGAATCAATGGTGGCATGCGGCCATTTAAACAGGTGAGTTTGAATTTTTAAATTGTCTTGTCTCCCTGCGTTAATCTATTTCCCCCTTAAGAAAAAAGTGAATGTGTGAGGTCAGTTATTATCCTGGAAATGTGATCAATGTTCCAAAAAGTTTTAGTGGATGAATGATTGTAAAGTGTGTCTGTCCTATGCTTTTTTATTTTTATTGTGTGTCAAATACTCCGACTATTAACCGAGCACTCCCATCTTCCCATGCAAGAGTAGTGTGTGTGAGAATTTCTTTCAGTTCCCTACCACTTTTCAGATGTAATTTAAAGAAACAAGTATTTTTTTATTGATAAAACATAGAGGGCCCCAAGAGGAAAAAAATCTTAAGAATACCGCCATTAAAGGAATACCTCCTGAAATTAGACCAAGTAACCTTAAAAAGAATACGCCCTAAAGTGGGAAAAATTACTTATCATTGGCTTTAGACTTCAGAACTTCTAACCCCTTCTTTTGGTTATGGAAGACATTTATGTAGAAGAAGTTATACAAATCGTATTTTTTATAAATATACAGAAGACGCTCTGAAGTTTTGTTGTAGGGGTGGATTTTGTTAACGTTTTTAACAAAAGAAATTTGTGGCTCTTATCATGGTTAATAAAAAAACCTTCCATTGAAAAAGCCCTTTAAATGGAACAACAGACAGCACACCATGGAAAGCTCTTTTGTATATACAAAACACCACATGAAGGTTTTTTATAGAAAGCGATCTTCTGCAGACCAGAAGATATTCCATAGGCATTTCCTTTCGAAGCCCTGATCTACACATACAATATAGGCATTATAAAGTTCTTATATGCTTATAAAAGCATTACAAATATTTTGTAGACCATATATGTGTCTTTCCCCGACCGATGACCTTCTGAAGGTCTTCTACCGGCACAAACCCTTCCGAATACCTATTTCAGGCAGAAGACATTGAAGAGAAAATTTCCACGCAATATAATACTTGTAAAGTCCTTAAAAGTTTCCATTAATGAAATACCTCCTATAGCTGCTTTTCAGACCGTTGACCTTCAGAAGGTCTTCCACAGAGAAAGTACATTTCGAAGAAAGAATGTATTTTCCAAACAAAGAAATAAAATGTAAAGGCCTTGATGATGGCGGTATTCTACAGACAGAGGACCATCTGAAGGATATTTTTACAGAGAAGGATATCTTTACAATATGTAAGAATCTTCAATTAACCGAATACACAATAAATGCAAAGTGAGCTATGTTAGGGACCAACTGAAGGATGCATAAAGGCAAAATACTTCCCGAAAATCTTCCATTGACAAAATAACTTCTGAAGTTCCTCCTGTGTAGACAGAATACGTTCTCATGTTTTCTACTGAAAGACATCGAGCAAAATCTCTTTTGAAAAGAGGTGATCTTCCGACGGTCATCAGTGAACAAATGATAATTTTATCTTCTGTGATGCGAAGATATTTCAAAGATTTACTACAGACTGCACCTTTCTTGAATGCCTTATGCATCCTGAGGACCATGTGGCGAACATCCTCTTGGCATAAAAAAAAATATTTAGATATTCTGAAGACCTTATGTAAATCTTTGGAAGCCCTTTGATAGACAGAATATACGGATTACCTCTTGTTTTTATAGATATAAGAAAGCTTTCTTTAGGCGGTGATCGTTGTAAAGATATTTTGTAGAAAGAAAACCGACTGAAGGCCCTACAAAAATCCTCTGCAGACAGAACTCCCGCTGAAGCTCTTCTGCAGGCCTCTTTATATTCTAAAAAGTTTCTAAACAACTTCGAATGCACTTCACTACACAGAAGAACTTTTGAATGCAGTCTAAAAACGAAGACGTCATGTAGGCGAAAGGGCTTCTGAAACCCTTCTATAAAGGAAAGATCTTATACAGAAATATGATCTATTAATGACCTTCTTCAGATTTTCTGCAAACAAAACTCATGCTGAAACTTTTCTGCAGGTCCCTTTATATATTCTGAAAACGGTCTAAAAAACTTAGAATGCACTTCTCTACAGAGAATAAATTGTAAATGCAGTCTAATAAAAATAATCCGTTATATAGGCCGTTGTACTGACATATGACTTATTAATGATCTTCTACAGATTTTCTGTTGTACCAACCGTTATATGTTCTGAAAACCTTTTATAAATCTTCAGATACACTTCTCTAGATGGAAGTTTTCCTGATAGTCTTCTAAAGAAGACCTCCTACACGTCAAATACCTTCAGGGCGACATCCTCCAGACAGAATCTCAAAGCCAAAGTTCTTCAGAAGCAACCCGTTGATGAGCAAAAGATCTGAATGCCTCCTATAAACAGACGACCTATTGTAGACAAAATAGTTTTAAAAGATAAAAAACTTTATATAAACGGTGTCTTAGTTTTGTATAAAAAAATCCTAAAGGTCTTTCAAAAATCTTCTAAAGGCAGAACTCACGCTGAAGCTCTTCTGCAGGCGCCTTTTTATTCTGAAAACTTCCTATACAACTTCGAATGCACTTCACTACACAGAAGAACTTTTGAATTCAGTCTAAAACAAGTGAAAAAGCGTTAAGTTCGGCCGGGCCAAACTTTTGATACCCTCCACCATAGATATACTGACAGGTACTTGGAAAAAGTGGACCTATAGCGACATTTCTAATAACCGATTATGTAAACAATAATTTTTAATAAAAAACTATACCCTCAGCCTTATGGCTAATTAGTGTGTATACACTTCCACACGGTGAACATGTGCCTCATCGAAATATTGGACCCCATGTTTGTTGGGACCAAATCCGTTTCAGAAAAATTTGATTTCAACCCAATTTATTATGTCTTCCAAACCTAGTTCAAATCCGAATTTGGGGAATATCGGTCCATTTCATTTCACCTGCGAAGGATATCGAGATAAAAAGCTATAACGTACGGTTCGATAATGAACTATATGTGATCTATAGCCCGCATTTAGGCTTAGCCGTAGCCCCTGTATTGGAGGTACCAGAAGGCAACGGCTAAGCCTAAATGCGGGCTATAGATCACATATAGTTCATTATCGAACCGTACGTTCTAGGTTTTTATCTCGATATCCTTCGCAGGTGAAATGATTACAACAGAGTGTTAGAACATAATCCAAAACGCGGAAAAATCAGATAATTATATTAATATAAAATATGGGGTTATTTGGGGACTACGCCTAAAAGGGGTTTACTATTAATAATTTTTGGTAGGGAGATTTGTTTCCATATACGGCTACAAAATACCAAATTTCAGTGATTTCGGTTGAAAAACGCGCTCAAGAACCACAAAATACCGAAAATTTGGGGGTAAATTTATATGGGGGCTAACAGAAAAAATGGACTCATATTTATAATTTTTATTGGAGATATTTGGTACCCAATAAGAAGCCAACATACCAAATTTCATCGAATTCATTTGAAAAACGTGCTCAAGTACCCCAAAATACCGAAAATTGGGGGCTACCAGAAAAAATTGACCTATATTTATAATTTTTTACGGAGTGATTTGGAACCTATTTAGAACTCAAAGTACTAAATTACAGCCAATTCGGTGCAAAAATACGACCAAAACCCCCAAAATACTGAAAATTAGGAGGTACCGTTATATGGGGGCTACCAGAAAAAGTGGACCGATATTTATAATTTTTTGTGGCGACATTTAGTACCAAATAAAAACTTGACCTGCCTGCAGACAAAAGACAATTTAGTACCAAATAATAACCCAATGTACCAAATTTCAGTGATTTCGGTTGAAAAACGCGCTCAAGAACCCCAAAATACCGAAAAGTTGGGGGTACCCTTATATGAGAGCTATGCCTAAACGTGGACCGTTATATCCCATCTTCGAACTTGACCTGCCTGCAGACAAAAGACAACCCTATGCAAAATTTCAGCACTCTATCTAAATTATTATGATTACAACAGACGGACAGTCATGGCTATATCGTCTTAGAATTTTACCCTGAACAAGAATATATATACTTTATAGGTTCGGAAATGAATATTTCGGTGAGTTACAAACGGAATGACAAAATTAATATACCCTCCATAGTCTTATGCTGTCATTGATCGCAAGCACACGTGTTCTTTTCTCTGCTCCGTTAACTAGTTTTTTGCCTACGTAATAAACAAAGCCAGTGAAATCACTAATAAAACAAAAGCAACAGCACGTTTTGTTTTCAACTCAGATTGCAAAAAAACAATAACAACTACTCGTGGTACATTGAAATGCACTCACTCAAGCGAAAAAAGTTGTCAGGAAGATCACCAAAAGAAAAATATAAAACGAGTGAAAACCGTTTTAATATACTTCAATCATTTGACAATGAAAACGATGATGATACCTACAGTGAAGAAGAGAATGAAGTACGCGAGTACAAAGTTGTTGTTCCACCAATCGTTGTGGATGCTGTCCATAAGTTCCTAAATGTGTACAATCTGGTCGGCTCATTGTATACATTTAAGAGAATGTCAATCGGTACTAAAATTATTTCACCTTCAATAACTCTCTATGAACAAGCAAAAAATAAACTTATTGAGTCAGGCTTTACTTTCTTCTCTCACGAGTGCAAAGACACCAAAATATTCAAACTGGTTCTCTATGGTCTCCCCCAACTTAATACGAGTGAAATCAAAGACGAACTTAAGAACTCATACAATATAAATGTTGTCAACATCAAAGAAATTAAAACAGCTCGCTCTAATGAAAGTGATGCAATTTATATGCTCGAGTTTGATCGTTCTTTAAATAATAAAGCTGAAGTCCTAAAAATTAAAAGAATTTGTAGGATAAATATTTATTGGAGAAAACCTCTTAAAGGAAATAAAGGTCCCATTCAATGCACAAAATTGAAAAACAACAACCATCGGGCTGACGATCCACGTTGTCCTTGCCGAAAAGAATACCTAGCAATCCGGGAAAATCTCACAAGGCAATATTCTGTCAGAAGACGCCCTGCTCCGTTAACCTGCGATATAGCAGCTAATGAATTTCCACAGCTAAGCAAATCATCTTTTACCTCAAACAAACCCGATCCACTAAGATCGGAAAACACGTACGCCAGAGTAATGGAATTACCAACCCAAAATAGCTCATCAACAGCTGAACTTTTTAACATGGATGAATTATTCCAAATTTTTTCAAAAGCATTATCTGATCTACGAAATTGCAGAACGAAAATTGAACAATTAAATGTTATTATGTCTATGATAAGATATGCAATTTAATCATATACAAAAAAGTCTTAAAGTAATGCACTGGAACTGTCAAGGCATTACTACCTTCGCCCAGTCCGCTGAGCTTCATAATTTTTTAATAGAAAAATCCATCGACATTCTCTTGCTGAACGAAACATTTCTTAAACCAAATCACAGACTTAAAATGCCAGGATACAGAGTGCATAGAAAAGATAGAATATCTCATGGAGGAGGAGTGGCTATTATTATCAAAGCATCACTAAAGCATAATATTGAATCTCCACATCCTACGAAACTGATAGAAAATATATGCGTTACTGTCGAGTTTCTTAACAGAAAAGTCAAATTTATAGCAGCTTACTGTCCCCGGTATTCTCCTGATTTTATTCCTGATCTTGATATAATAACAACATCATCAACGAGCGACTTTTTCATACTAGGCGATTTAAATGCACACCACCCCAGTTGGAACTGCACTAAAACCGATTCTGCTGGATACGCCTTGTTTAATCATCAGAATAATAATAATTACTATATATATTACCCACCTAACCCTACAAGATTTCCTCAAAATCACACTCACAGGCAGGCCTCGACTATTGACCTTCTGCTCTCTAACTCCACACTACACTTTACAGACATAGAAACTTTTCCTCACACGTTATGCTCAGATCATGTACCATTACTTTTTTCTATAAATGAAGAACTTCCCAACACAGAAAAATCATATCTAGATTTTCGTAACGTCAATTGGAATAGTTTTAAAACTCTATTGAATTCAAAAATAATTAATTCCTCACTCCTTAACGAGAATATATCTGTCACAAACATTGAAGAATCGATAAAAGAATTTACGGACACTTTAAAAACCACATGCCTCGACACAATTCCCCTTAGACACAAGAAAAATAAAAACAACAAATTAAATGAATTATGTAAATATCTGATATCCACAAGAAACAAATATAAAAGAAGATTCCAACGCTGTGTAAATCCAATCGACAAAACGTCAATAGGTGCTATCCTTAGGGAGCTAAATAAACTCATTTCCATCAATATAAACAATGAAAGAAATGCACAATGGTCAAATTTTCTGTCTACTTTACCCACAGGCAGTAAAAAATTTTGGAAAATTACAAAAAAGATGAAAGGAATTAACAACTCAATGAAAAATTTAGTGGTAAATGGCAAAGAAGTTTATTCTAACGAAGAGAAGGCCAATTTAATCGCCGACCAATTCGAAAAAGCGCATTTAATTACGTCAAACTCATCAACATCCATTGAAAACAAGGTCAATCATATTTATAGTCTCTTGGAATCAGACACTTCATCAAATAGCAATGATCAGCCTTTGACATCTCTAAACGAAATAAAGAATCTGATTGTATCCCTTAAAAACTCAAAAGCACCTGGAATAGATCAAATTAACAATATGGTGTTAAAAAATATACCTGTTTCTGCCCTAAATTACTTATTAAGAGTATACAACTTTTGCATAATCAATTCATACTTTCCGAGTGCTTTTAAATTGGCCAAAGTTATACCGATCCCAAAAAAGGGCAAAGATGACAGACTTCCTTCCAATTACAGACCAATTAGCCTATTAAGTTCCATAGGTAAAATTTTTGAGAAAATAATTTTTCGCCGATTACAAACTTTTGTAGAAGACAACAATTTGATCCATAGGCATCAATTTGGTTTCAGACCTCAACATTCTACCACTCATCAAATCAAGAGATTAGTCAATATTATAACATCGAATAAAAACCGACGGTTTTCTACTGGTATTATTTTCCTTGATGTCGAAAAAGCCTTTGACTCTATTTGGCACAAAGGCCTAATTTTTAAACTTCATAAAATGGATATTCCCTTATATCTGATAAAATTAATTAAAAGTTTTCTTAGTGAAAGAATGTTTGTTGTCGATGTTCTAGGAAGCCTATCTTCTTTACGTAATATTCCTGCTGGTGTCCCTCAGGGTTCAGTACTTTCACCTCTGCTGTATTCGCTGTACATCTCCGATTTCAAAACTTCCAAAATCAACGAAGTAGCTTTTTATGCAGATGACAGCGCTATCATCTGCCAAGGAAAACTTTCAAACACAATCGTGAAAAGAATTCAGAAAGCTTCTGCACTAGCCTCTAAATATTTTTCTAAATGGAAAATAAAAATCAATGAAGAAAAATCTCAAGCCATTATATTTCCTTACAATAAGTCGCCCAAAAGAATCCCTTCTATAAAACTTAAGGTAAATGGTAAGGAACTAGTTTTTTCAAAATCCGTTAAATATTTAGGCGTTATTCTAGATGAAAAGTTAACCTTTAAAGAACATATAGAAGACGCATGTCATAAGGCTATAAGATGTGGCAGATCTTTATATCCCATACTAAATAAAAAATCAAAATTAAATTTAAAAAATAAACTACTATTATACAAAATGTGTCTAAGGCCTATTCTAACGTATGGCTGCCAAATTTGGTATAACTGCGCCAAATCGCATCTGAAAAAATTACAAATTATACAAAATAAGAATCTGAAGATAATTTACAATCTTCCAAGACGGTATCCTACAATTCAACTTCACACTAGGGCTCAGATTAAAATGATCAATAATATCATAAAGGACATGGCGCTGTCATTTGAAGAAAAATGCAGAAGGTCAACATATGCCGACCTGAGAGGTTTGATTTGATAACACCTAATATTAGCTATATTATCAAGTATAGCTATGATTAGATGTTATCTTAAAGCTTTTCATTAACTATTTGTGATATTAAATTGTAGGTTTTTTACTATCTTTTTCCTATTAAATAGAACTTTTTAAAATGTATTTAGTTATTACAAGTATGTTAAAATTTGTTGAAATATCTTTAAGGTAGAAACTCAAAATATTGTATATAAAACCAATGTACCTTTGATAGAAAATAAATAAATAAATAAATAAAAAAATATACCCTCCATACTATGGTGGAGGGTATAAAAACGATCCTCCAGACTGAATAATTGCTGAAGGCTTTCTCTAAGCCACATGCCACCTTCAATAGTCAGACCGATGACAATATATGTGTGAAAGGGTCCGATTTATTAAGGGTTATCTTAAAGTATTTCAAAGCTGTAAGACTCTCTAACTTTCGTATAAAGTTTTTGAACTTAAGCCTCTTATCCGATCTTTGTATTATATTATACTATCATTAGGATTTGAATATTCTTAAATTACATCTGAAATTGGGGAATGTTAGTTAAATAAAACACTGGTCTACATATGATATCAAAGGAGTCTACATATGATAAAAATTTTGTAATATTGGAGACCAGTAAAATGTATTTTAAAAATGTTCCTACATCCCAAATTGCGTTTTGTTTACGACACTTACACAGGATTTCATATATTTCATTTTTCTTTTACACCTTACAACCACAATATGCTATACCAAATCTTCCCATGTACAACAGCAAATATGTGTATTTGAAACATCCCTTAAATTGTCTCAAATTACTATAATTATTGTCCTCAAACTTTTTCTCAAAAACAAAAAAAATAAAAACATTACACAAAATTACCTCAATAGCACAAAGTTTTACAGGAAACACCAACAGTACTTGTTAATACCTTGGCCATTAGCATGTAAATTATCTCTTGTAACAAACGAAAAACTTTATTATTATTATTTACAACACAAATTGGCCCCAATCCCTTTTTGTTATACTCTAGCAATTCATTAAATGGCTTTTCACAACACAAAACTTTAATAACATTACTAATATTACTTACTAAAACTTTAACTCTCTTGCTAACATTTAACAACAATAGCAAACACATTTAACTACTACTCTACTACTACCAATACCAGTACTAAAAGATATACATATATTTCCTTTAGGGTGTCCTACTAATGCCTCGTACATTGTCCGAAAGCCGAAAATTGCGACTTAGAAGAGCTTTTACTGAGGCCACACATGAATCACTGCAATGCTCGAAAATGGTATTTAAATTTTGTTGAACAAATCTTAACAAATCCACCCAAAACCCACAAAGTTAAACTCCCCTCCAGTCCATAAATGAATGAAACACAATATGCCCCCCATTCCTCAACAAAAGAGTTTAATTGCAACTTCTCCCGTCCATTGTTTAAAAGCTTTTAGATGCAAAATGCACTGTTGATGACCTCCTTCACTCCAAAAATTAGACCTGCAATTCACAATGTTAAGAAAAAATTATTTTAAACTTGATTTTATTTGAAAAAAAAAATATTAAATTTTTATTTAAAAAAAAATTAGGCAAATGAAATTATTTGGTTGCCCATTCACTCCAAAATAATAATCCAACAATTAACAATATTTCAGAAAAAAACTTGTTCCAATTTAAAAATTTTATTTATTATTGCTTTATTAGAAAAATAAATCTTATTACCTTGCAGCTGCTTCTAGTTATATGAATGTCTATTTTTATGGCAATGAAATTTTTTTTTAAATATAAAATTAAATTTAAAACGTAGTTATGTAAAGATATGACAAATATTTTCTAAGTAAACGTTTGCCACCGTTATGGATTTGAAATACATTGGTGTCGTAGAATATTGCAACACTACGTAATTAACAACTTCGCATATTGTTCTATTATGTTGGTCCACATGTTTTCTGATGCATACTGTATGGGGTCTCCGACGAATCTTTTGAAATGATAAATTTAATATGCACTCCGAATATTGCATTGAAGGTATGTTAATTGTTGAGAATCGCCTATGATTCATATATAGAGATCCCACATATTGGACTATAACCTAAATTATATTATATATAATACGGTGTTATGAACATAATTCAATGCTCGATTTGCTCTGTCCGGATACTTACAAGTTGACGTTTTATTTCAAATTATCTACGTATAAGACCACAATACCTCCTGCGGGTAGAAAATATGTAGGTAGACGACATATTGTCTACCTGGAGGAGGTATTCTATAAATAATATCCAACCGTTAGGAACTTCAAAAGGTCTACTGATATGCGTACAATGCATTTTGTTAGATCTTTAGAGTAACTCCGCAAAAGAATAAGTTTCATAGATTAATTTAATACAATCATTTTCGACGCCAGTCTCTCGTTCGCTATTCTTCTGGTACATTGAAAGGAACAAAAGGAACTAAAAAACCAGTAAGGAAATTACATATGGAAGCTATGGTTGCATCTGCACCAACTTCAACAAAACGCAATAACATCATTAAAATCCCAATTTGATACATTGTTCAAAAATTCGTGTTAATCGGCGAACATAGGAGTTCGGAGAGCCATTTATGAAAAAACAGAGGAATATATATATGAATACGTGGGATCTACATAGAAATCTGAACCGATCTAAAACTTACCACACATCATTCTCGACACAATTTAGTACGCTATGACGAATTTGTGCAAATCCAAGGATATATAAGGACTTAGGTGCACTATTTATATAAAATCGGACGAATATATATATGGGAGCTATATCTAAACTTGAACCGATTTTCACGAAACTTAATACATATCATTCTAGGCACAATTCAGTATGCTATGCCAAATTTCGTGCAAATCGAAGGCTATATATTACTGTGGTCCACTATTTACAAAAAACCGGGCGAAAATCTGATCTAAATCTAAACCGATTTTCACGAAATTTAACACACATCTTTCTAGACGTAATTCCGTACGCTGTGCCAAATTTCGTGCAAATCGAAGGATATATAGGGTCTTTTGTGTACCATTCACCTAAAATCGAACGAAAATATATATAGGAGATATATCTAAATCTAAACCGATTTTCACGAAATTTAACACACATCTTTCTAGACGTAATTCCGTACGCTATGCCAAATTTCGTGCAAATCGAAAATATAGGGACTTTGGTGCACCATTTATGTAAAATAGGACGAAAATATATATTTGAACCGATATATTTAAATCTGTACCGATTTTCCCGAAACTTACCACTCATCATTCTAGAATCAATTCATTACGCTATGTTAAATTTCGTGCAAATCGAAGTATATATAGGGACTTTGGTACACTATTTACCTAAAATCGGACGAAAATATATATGAGAGCTATATCTAAATCTGAACCGATCGCCAAGAATTTTAACACACGTCTTTCTAGGCTTATTTCAGTTCTTTACGCCAAATTTCGTGCAAATCGAAGGATATATAAGGACTTTAGTGCACTATTTACCTTAAATCGGACGAAAATATATATGGGAGCTATATCTAAATCTGAACCGATTTTTCCCAAACACGCCTCTCATGGCATAGACCTTAAAAAATATTTTTAAAAAATCCAAAAAAAATATTTAAAAAAATCCACGCTTGGTATAGACTTAAAAAATATTTTTAAAAAATCAACGCCTGGCATAGACCTAAAGAACCAGTAAGGAAAGGTCAAAAGTCGGATGGAGCCGACTATATGGTACCCTTCACCATTTTGGGTACCAATCTCAAATTTATGAAAGATTTAATGTCTATCACCGAGCAAAATATGTAAAAGATCTATATACAAATGGACACTTTGCGCTATATATGCCAAAATTTATCTCAACACAAAATACAATACAAAACTTGACATGCATCAATCTAACCTAATTTAGTACTCTGTGCAAAATTTTGTCTCAATCGGACAAACCACCATACTGTAGATGATATAGATGGGAGCTATATCTAAATCTGAACAGATTTCAACAAAACGTCGCATACATAAATTTGGAACTATTTCAGTACGCTGTGCAAAATTTCGTGTCAATCGGCTTTGGCTCTTTGGTGCTCCATTTACATAAAATCGGATGAAAATATATGGGAGCTATATCTAAATCTAAACCGATTCCAACAAAACTTGACATCAATCTGGGCCTAATTCAATACTCTGTGAAAAAATTGGTTTAATCGAACAAATATTGGCATTTACATAAAATCGGACAAAACTCTATATGGGAGCTATATATAAATCTGAACCGATTTCAACAAAACTTATTATGTATCAATCTAGACCTAATTCAGTACTCTGTGCAAAATTATGTCTCAATCGGACAAATATTGTGAGTTTGGCGCACCGTTTACCTAAAATCGGTCAAAACTATATATGGGAGCTATATCTAAATCTGAACCGATTTTCTCCAATTTATGATCATAAAGCCGACCTATACTTTGTTCACAAAAATACATGGACCGACGGACATGCGTAAATCTTCTCAGAAAGTGAATATTTTCAAAAGGAACCATGGATCTACCTCGATTCCTTTTGCCTGGCATAGACCTCCAAAAATATTTGGTCTTGGAAAAGATTAAATTTATGGAAAATAATAATAAATATTGGTTTCGTAACCAAATAGACAAATTTTACAAAAATATTAAAACTTCCTATACGTCAATATATATTCACCCATTACAGCATTACATAATCCACTTTTATTGGTGTACAAAGATATAATTCAGGCTGCAAAAGACAGAAGGACCAAAGGACACCCATAAATATCTTCTATTTATAGAACTCGTTCATTTGAACTAGTTCTTACTGGAACGACATCACAATACTACTCTCTACAGTGTTGCATTGCATTCCTTATATGGGGGATAAACGATATTACAAATCCATAATAAGTGTGTATTTATACTTGGAAAATAGTTATCACATTTTGAAAAGCCACACGACGTTTAATGGTTGCTTTTTTCTTGCTATTAATTTTGGTCATTTATATTCCGATTTATTTTAATTAAAAGAAGACCACTGAATAATCTATGATAAAATGCTATAATTAAGTCTTGCCAAAAAATTATAAAAAAAGAATATTTCTTATAGCATGCATTACTATTTAAAACGCTTATTAAGATATGTATATGAAAGCTTATTTTTTATTAAATATAATTTAAGGAATAAACATTTTTTCCATAATAATTATTATGCTATACAAATAATTTAGAATATCAAATTAAAGGAAGTAAGTGTATTAATTTACATATTCTAAACATTTATCGACTTGAACTAATTTTATAATAACTGCAGAACTATTTCAAACAAACATATTATTATGAGTTTTACTGTGACCTACCCACAGTAATAGAACAAATCGTCATTATGTGGTAAATAACTCTACCGTATACTTGTCGTTATGTCAAGTTTTTTTCCACGAAAGCTCCTAAAACCACATTTAAAAAGCCAATACTGTTAATTAAAATAATAGCTTTTTTATTGACAGCTGGTGTTTATTTTACTATTGGTCCAAGAGTTTGGATTTTTTCACTTTATCCGCCATTGTGTGTGTGTTATTGTGGGGATTAAAATAGCCCACAAAAAAAAGCTTTTATTATTGTTTATAGTTTTATTTATTTATTATTTAGTTTTGCTATTCGATGGTAGATGACGCTATAAGCCAACAAAGTAAGACAATACGAATGAATAACACAAATAACAACAAACCAAGGCTAATATTCAATTTGGGAAAAAAGCTACAAAGCATGAAAAAGCTTTTTGTTATTTATATGCCGTTATATATGCATGAATAATTCAATCATTTCCACGGGCAGTGCTGCCAGTTAAATTCCATGAAAAATCGTAAATTTTTCAGAAAAAAATCGGCATAATCGGCATTTGTATTTTTAAAAATCGGCAGAATATAATTTATAAATAAATTCATATTTTTATTCATAAGATAACAAATTCAATTCTGTATAAAAAATAACATAAAAGATTCATTTTTTCTACAAAAAATGTAGATTTTTCTAAAATATAGTAATTATTATGTACACTATGACAATATAATAACACAGTGTGGTATTAAGGTCATAAAATAACTTACAAACTAGTACATATTTTTATTACACATTTTTAGTAATTCATTATCAATTTTGATATTAAAACAATTTGAATTATTTAGTTTGAGGTAATCTTTAGAATAAAGAATCCCTTCCAATGAATCATTCTCAAGTAGCTTCTAATTTTAGTTTTGTTAAGGTTTACCTGACTAAAAATTCGTATTAACATTTGCTGTGGAGTGTGGAAGAACCATAATTCTTTGTACAAATTTAGACAAAACTGGAAAAGCTAAATTGGAGTCCCCACGTTTAATTTCGGAATTTTTTTCCAAAAACTTTTTAAATTATATTCTGCATTTTCAAAAATTTCTTCAAAATTCAGAAAGTTTAACTTCCTAAACTCGAAGTCTCAGTTTCAAAAATAAAATCGGAGAATTCTTTTAAAATATCTAGAAAAGAATTATTGCCCTTCTTCATTACTCTTCCAGGATCAATAAGTTTTAAGCATTTAAATGAATTTAAATTAAAATCAAAACGTTTTAATATTTGGTTTGCAAGTTCTATATGAGAATTAATGCAAGTGCTAACTATTTTGTCTATGTCATTTTTGGGAAGTTTTGTTTCTGAAACAACATCTTTTGCATATAAACCCAAATATATTTCATCATATTCTAAAAAATTGTTCGTGTCCATGATGTAAAATGTAAACTATACAGAACTAGACAGAGTACAATGCTGACAAAAAATTCAGACATCTAAGCCATTGAAAACGGCTGCGGCGAGTCGCCGATAGTTATAATGATTTAAAGCTGCCAATTTTATATGTTTGTATGGTAACGCCGTATTAAATTAAAAAGTTAGACAATTTGTGTCGATTGTTGAAATATCGGCAATTCTGAGGCAAAAATCGGAAAATCGGCATTTTCCATTTTTAGAGTGAAAAATCGTCAAAATGCCGATAAATCGGCAAATATGGCAGCCCTGTCCACGGGCTATATGGTTGGTTAGCTATACAACAAAGCTATACGGATGAATGAAAATAAACCTAAGTGACCACTGAATAATTAAAATGTAAAGCCTTTTGTATTGCTTTAGAAGCTTTTGTATTTTTTGGGGTAGTTGTTAATGAGCTTTTCACCTCATAGGAAATATGAAATACTCTGCTTCGAGTGATAAAGTAGAAGATTTATTAAATTTTGTTGATCGTTTTTGAAATTATAGACCAACTATTAAAAGCTGTGCTAGATTTTGACATTAATATTTTGGCATCAATGGGTTTAAGTTTATTTGAAAATAATTTCGATTAGGGTTCTCACTTCCTCTTGAATTGGCTGTAGTTTTGGTGTTTGGAATATTCTTTCACATGGTATTAGAATCATCTGCGCCTTGAAATATTCAAAAAGTTCATACAATATTTATACTCTAGATCAGTATAAAATTTTACGTCGATTTGGACATGTCTGAATATCTCTTAAAATCATGATAGAGATCGCCATGTTTTAAATAGACCTTTCAATAATGTCCCATACATTACTACCGTTGCTTGAATAACATTTTAATACGAAGTGGTTGTAATTTGTAATTTCGGTTTTCGCAGAACATTTATAACATAGTTCCATGTTGTGATATTCCCCCCTCTAAGTTCTTGCTCCTATTCTTGGTATTTTTCAAAGAAGAAAACTATATTTACAGAAAAATTTGGATATGTGACCAAGTTTTAAAACGGCGCCAAATTAACGGCATCGGTACATTTTCGTTATTTCGAAGGGTTTAGCAGCATTCTTCCGAAAATATCTATATAATTCCAAGTTTTGACATAGCTCCCATATAAGAGTCCGGCTCCAATTTCAATATTTTGAAGGCGCTAGCCGCATTTTTGAATGACAGAATGGCTCAAATTTGCCTTTCTAGGTTCCTGGAGAATTAAAAAAAATCGCAGAAAACTTTGACAAAATCTCCTTTGAAGAAAATGTTTGATATATGCCCATATTTTTGAAAATGTTAGCTGCACTTTCCAAAAGAGAGGGATGTAATTTGGTATTCCGAGTTTCTTTGAGGGTGAAAAATGTATTTACTCAGAGATTTCGATATGTGTCATGTTTTGACATAGGCTCCATATGAATGTATCGGTCCCCTTAACAGGTTTCGTCCGCATTTCTTTGAACGAAATGGTTATAATTATACCTTGCACAACTATGTTGTCAGGGTATTATAGCTTTGTGCATCCCTAAGAGTTTGTAACGCCCTGAAATATTGGCCCTAGTCCCATTTTTTAGTATACCGATCGTCATATCTCGACTAGCTGAGTTGATCTAGATATGTGTGTCCGTTCGTCCTTCCGTCTAAAATTTGTGAACAAGATACAGCCCACAGTTATGGACCATTCGGTACGAAATTTTGCATGGGGACGGGTTCTGAACGAAGAAGATCCCTAATGTTCTTAGAAAAGATCAGTTAATATTTAGGGTATAAATGGACCAGAAACTTTATTTTGGTGTGTTTTTCTAGTCGCTATAGAGGCCACAATTATGGCCCGAATACCACGAAATTTAACACCGGGAAGGGAATCTGTCCGAAGAAACAGCATGGCTGTTTTGAGGACGATCGGTCGATATTTAGTGGCTCAAATGGAACGAGATTTTTTTTTTTTTTTTTTTTTTGTAAAAAATGACAAAATTTGTATTCTGTGGCGTATATATTTACTTCTGAAGAACATACACCCGAGAAGTTGATAGTATGTCAAAGAGGAGGGGTTTTTGTGGTTCCTAGAGAAGGGGATTTGGTGGTTCTTGTATGTACTCTGATGTGGGAGGTGTACATGTCTAATGATATTGTTTAGAATTATTATTACCCCACTAGAGTACGGAAATGTCGCTTTGAAAATTTGTTTGAAATTCCGGTTATGGTCAAGCATGACGCCTATAATTTTCAGGGATGATGAGATTATATTTTGGGGGTGCAATCAACTGAAATCTGTATTTTTGTCAGATGTTCTAGTCTCTCAAGAGACCTTCATATTATCACACATTGTACACGATGCAGGAGATCTTATCAATACTTAGAACGGCTGTTTGAATGATGACCGGTCAATATTTAGGGGGTCAAATCAACCTCAACATAAAGTAACCAAATTTTTAGGGTTAGAATGTGGAGCTGTTGCCCTATAATCGGTCAAGAGGGTGCAAACATCGCGAAATATTGGCCAGGCTCAGAATAAAAAACAGCAGAAAGTTAATTGTTCGCCATCTGATTTTGCAACCTAAGAGTCAGTAACTTGGAATTTACAGGTAGACAATTAACAAGCAATAGTTCTCACATGCAGATGTTTAGAAAACAACGTCACATGGGCATTGCTCTCAAGCTATTGAATATCGTTAACAGATGACTGATGACGGATCATGGGTGTATGGCTAGACATTGCAACCAAAGCCCAAACAACCTCCTGGAAATGACAAGCTCGAAAATTCACGTCGATTTCGGTCAAATGTGAAGGTTTTGCTAACTCTTTTTTTTACAATTATATCTACAAAGTCGTATAGTCAATAAAAAGCCGCCGGACTTGGTATTAGTCGATTTATTCAGCTTCGCAAAACTGAAGACTGCGATAAAAGGAAAACATTTTGCTACGATTAAGAAGATAGAAAAACAGAATCAGAAAAGAGTTCGTTTCATAAATGTTTCACGATCTGAAATTCTTTGAATAAAGTATGTAAAAATAAGCAAAAAATAAAATATCGATTTTTTATAAGACCTGGTGTATAGAACTTATTAGACTTATTTTTTCGCAACTGTGCTATTGCTCTACCTTACATAATTTCAAAAAAAGCGTAATTTTACATGATTCACTTTAAACAAACTATGCATCACTCAGCACCTGCTAGCTTTGTTAATATCCCCCAATTATATATCTCAGAATAAATCAGCCTTTAGAATTTTGACAAATTAGGTATATTTTTCTCTAACAGGCGTCTGCAGACATTGCAGGTGCTTTCTTATTATCTCGATGTCTTCTGACCCTTTGGTATTACACATGAGATACACTGACAAATGTAGCTGTCGGCAAATTTAATGTCTTCAGAACAATTTTTACCCTGAAGAGAAGCCACCACAAGAAACAAGCCATTGTCATACTCTATCTGACTAATTTGACAAATTTCACAAATAAAATAAACATGCATTTCTTAATAAAATTTATGGTTAAATTTAATTGAAATAACACACAAAGCAAAAAAAAAAAGATAAAAGAAAACTGAATTTGTTTCACAAAGAAATAAACAGGCATTTCCATGAGTAGTGGGGCGTAACGATTTATTATATGAACAATTATAAGATAAAATTTCATAGCAAAGAAAATTATTAATTGTGAATGGAGTATTTCCTTGAGATCAATTTCAATCCGAACCATTTTGCAATTGCAATTGGTCAATTGGTCGAGGATTTGTGCTTTTGTTCCCTTTTGATGTTCGTAAAAAACGGTCCGGATGTTGCTGACATGACATATGTCATAAATTTCATTTTATTTCCATGCAAAAAAAATTTGCACAAGAAAACAAACTGAACTGAGGACATTGGTGAGATTATGAAATCCCCTGAAGGAAAATTTGCCATAGCTCAAAGTTCGATGATATGACGTGATTAGATATTTTACAGACGACCACATTACACATGCAGAAATAGCGTCATATCTTAATGTGTATTTATTGAATCAGACATCAATCATCACTAGATAAGATTTTTCATACTCTCAATTTTTTAAAAAAAATTTTGCTAATCAGAATTTAGGTGGGGTCCTCAAAGACGATAAATCGATATTTTAAAGTTGTAATGACCTTTTCTCAATCTTGCCCGAATCATGTTACTAAACCCCTTTATCCATCTGGAATTTTCATATACTCACCAAGGTTTTTCACCCCCTATGTGAGCTTTCCACCCCCACGCGAGAACCTGACTTCAATTTTGTTTCACTTAGTCGCCCCGCTTGACTTAGGCTCTTTCACTACAGTTCATCTTTTTTTTGAAAATGTAATATCTATAGATATAGGTACACCCTAATATACTGTGAGCTCATATGAATATATTTTTAGACAATTTTTCAAATAGGATTTTCTTATGACGAATGTGTTTTCTGCTTTGTTTTTGTCTTTTCTTTTTTTCTTTGCATAATAAAACAACTAACAATTAAAATAGTACTCAAAACCAAAATTAAAAATAAATTTAATTAAATTCTTAGAGGTATGTACATATTTCAAATCTGGCCTAATTCTTTGTGAACCGCAAGCGGAAATGTCAAATGACCACAATAAAAGGTTGTTGTTTGCATATGAAGACGAACGTACAAACAAAGGACACTAGAATGATTTATGAAATGAAAATAATAAATAGCATATAGTTAAACTACACTATGTCTCGGGTCACAATGTTTGGGTATATTTGTTTCCAATTGAAGAATTGCTTGTACGTTTTTTATTGAAAACATGTGAAAAACCCTTTCAGTTTTCAAGGGAAATCAGTATATCCCCTACACCGTACGTTTAATATAATCGATTGGGACATTTGAACTATGAAATTATGTAAAATAGATTAAGATTTAAAATTTGTCGAAAATGGATCCATATTGAACATTTGTAATGAATAAGCTTTGTACGCACAAAAACCCGCTATCTTAAGTTATATTCACTTCGGTTAGAAAATGAGCCAAAATATGAACCAATATTTAAAGATAATAACTTGAGACAAAAAAATTACAGCCTCTTCGTTTGGAAGATTGGCTCGGAACTTCAACATACCGAAAATGAAACAGGCCCTTTAAATGGACCCTAGGTTAAGACTTGGATATATTGGATCTATTTTTCTCGTGTTCTATACCAAAAATCCTGGGATAAGTAACAATCCAAGCTGAAATGTACATTTATTTCGTCCTATATCATGATAGTCCTCAGCTTCAGCAAACGCTTATTTATTCTTCGATTTTTTCCTTTTCAAGATCATAAAATAGTCGCTTTGATTCCAATCTATGGCTGTCAATTCGGCTTCGAAATTAAAGCAAGTTTAATTGTTATGCTTGATCTTCTCCAATAGGCGCTAATGAAATTTGACGAACAGTTTTAAAGTTGGAAAGGAAATCTCGGAGCCCTTCAATACCGAACGAGGATTGAGACAAGGTGACAGTTTGTCGTGTGACCTATTAAAAAAGCCACACGAAATGCAAATGTGAACAGAAATGACACTCTGTACACCAAAGAGCATATGTCAATCGCCTAAGCCGACCACATCGACAAAATGGACCGAACATTGTGAGCGGTAACAGCCACCTTCGAACGAATTGAGAAGGAGTCTGCCAAAGTGGGACTGGCAGTCAATGGCGAGAAGTCCAAGCTGATCAAGACGTACTGGACGTGTTCGGACCAACGGTGAAACTAGAAAACCACAGCTTCGAGATAGTGAACGATTTTATATACCTCAGTACCGCCACAAATAAATTTAATGACATCAGTTTTGACATTTAGGGAAATATAGTGTTGGCCAACAGATGCTACTATGGTCAGTCTAAGCAATTTAAAAAGAAGGTCACCTCTCGCTAGACCAAATTCGCACTCCTCAAAACGCTGATACTACCCATGCTGTTGGATTTGTATGTATGGATCTGAAACATGGGTACTTGCGAGTGTTTCGAGTGTTTGAGAGAAAGATGCATTGACCGTTGACGATGTATATCGGCATCGAATGAACCATGAGTTAACATTTAATACTTCAATACAATAATCTTCCAATACAGGTTCATGCTTTGCCATTGCCTCTTTATAACAGTTCATTTCAACCGAAATTATTTAGTCATGCCTTTGGAGTTTCAAGAAGAACGACTCAGGTTCAAAAAAAAAAACAGTAAGGAAAGTAGTAAAGTCGGACTGGGCCGACTTCACTACTCTGCCGCACTGTTAAAAATCAGACACCCGTTCGAAATATATATGGTACAAAATTGTGCAAAATTTCGTGTCAATCGGACAAACATTAGGAGTTTGGTGCACCATTTACCTAAAATCGGACTAAAATATATATGTGGTATCTATATCTAAACCCTAACCGAAACTTAACACACGTCATTCTAGAATCAATTTAATACGCTATGCCAAATATGGTGGAAAACGAAAGATATATAGGGATTTTGGTGCAACATTTACATTAAATCGGACGAAAATATATGTGAGCTATATTAAAATCTGAACCGAATTTCAGGTTCATTATCAGCCATCATCATTCTAGACTTAATTTATTCATTCTAGACATTTACATTAAATTGGACCAAAATATATATGGTAGCTATATCTAAATCCGAAACGATTTTCTCGAATCTTAACACACATCATTCTAGAACTAATTTAGTACACCATACCAAATTTCGTGAAAATCGAAAGATATATAGGGGCTTTGGTACTCCATTTACATTAAATTGGACGAAAATATATATGGGAGCTATATCTAAATCTGACCCGATTTTCTCTAAATTTTACACACATCATTCTAGGCTTAATTCAGTACTCTATGCCAAATTTCGTGCAAATATAATCTGGCAAAACTGTATATGGGAGTTATATGTAAATCTGAACCGATTTTCTCGAAACTTAACACACATCATTCTAGGTTTAATTCAGTACTCTATGCCAAATTTCGTACAAATCGAGAGATATATAGGGACGTTGGTGCACCATTTACATAAAATCGGACAAAACTATGTAAATCTAAACCGATTTTCACGAAACTTGGCACACATCATTCTGGACCTAATTCAGTATTCTGTGTTCAATTTCGTGCAAATCGAGATATATATTGGGACTTCGGTGCCTATATCGGACGAAAATATATATGAGAGCTATATCTAAACCTGAACCGATTTTCACCAATTTCAATAGGGTTCGTCCTTGGGCCAAATAAGTGACTTGTGCCAAATTTCATCTAAATCTGCTACAAACATATACACAAAGACAATACCCTGTACCACAGTGTACGACTATTAGAATTTGGTTGAAAAACGCGTTCCAGAACCCCATATTTATAATTTATAGTGGAGAGATTTGCTACCTAATAATAACTCGACGTACTAAATTACAGTCAATTCGGTCGACTGTAATTTACGATCAGAACGATCAGAACCCCCAAAATACCTACAATTTGGGGGTACCGTTATATGGGGACTACCAGAAAAACTGGACCCATATTTATAATATTTAGTGGAGTAATTTGGTACCCAATTATAACCTAAGGTATTATAACCTAAATTCAGATATAAAACGAGCCCAAGAACCCCAAAATACCGAAAATTGGGGGTACCCTTATATGGGGGCTATCCGAAAAAATGGACCTATATTTATAATTTTTAGTAGGAAGATTTGCTACCCAATAAGAACTCAATGTACCAAATTTCAGCGAATTCGGTCGAAAACTGCGATCAAAACCTCCAAAATACCGCAAAATTGGCGGTACCCTTATATGGGGGCTATCCGAAAATATGGACCCATACTTATAATTTTTAGTGGAGAGATTTGCTACCCAATAATAACTCAATGTACCAAATTTTAGCGAATTCAGTCGAAAAACGCGCTCAAGAACCTCAAAATAGTGAAAATTGGGGGGTACCTTTATATGGGACCTATGCCTAAACGTGGACCGATTTTAATAGGGTTCGACCTTGGGCCAATTAAGTGACCTGTGCCAAGTTTCATCCAAATCGGATCACAAATGCGACCTGCACTTTGTTAACAAAAATACATGGACGGAAGGACGGACGGACAGACGATCTCGATTGTTTTTGCCTGTTACAAACATATGCACAAAGACATAATACCATGTTCCACAATGTGGTGAAGGGTATAAAAAAAGAAAACTGTGCCAATATTTGAGAATTTACCACATTGTTCATTTTTTATCTACATCTCCTGGGATTTACGAAACTGTAATAATACCGAAAATTAGGTGGGACCTTTATATGGGTGCTATGTCAAAACATTGATCTGCATCGATAATGTTCTGTTATTCGAAATGTGTAACAGTTGTACCAATTTTCTAATTCCCAAAATATATTCCAAGAACAACGCTAAAAGTAGGGTATGCAAATTGTGCAAGTTTACAAGTACTACCCCTCCTTTCCTTACCTATTAAGCACTGCTAAACTGCAATCCAAATGACAATAATAGTTTCATCAGTTGATTATAAATATTTTATTCATTTCATTTCACTCCACACATTTTATTTCTAATATTTTCTTCTAATGTGTCTTGTGAACGTTTTCGTTCCGACACCATAAATTTCCAAATATTGACCCTATATTTGTAAACAAATGTGTGAACTAAAATTCAGATTTCTATTTACTTTCATTTTATAGTGGTACATGTGATTTGTGTGTATATTTTATTTATGTATTTATTCTCCATTTTCTTCGTCTTCTTCTATCTGTCTTCCGATTCATTGCTCTTGATAATTCAAAAGGTTTGAGAAATGTGTCTGTGGGTTAGTATTTATATTTCAAGATTTTTGACATATGCTTGCTATATAGAAATTGAATGTTTGCTGATATTTAAAACAAAACAAAACAAAAAATTGATGACTAGTTTAGCTGTCGAACTGTTGATGTTTTACACTCAAGTGCGTTTCTTCGAAGAAAAAAAGCAAATTAGTGCTACACCAATGGGGATAATAAATTAAGTTATTGCTGGGAAATGTAACAACATTTTCAGTATCGATTATAATTATACCCTTCACCACACTGTGGTACAGGGTATTATGTCTTTGTGCATATGTTTGTAACAGGCAAAAGGAAACAAGATAGACACATGGTTCATTTTGAGAATATGTATAGAATCACTTTCTGAGTCGATTTATGCATGTCCGTCCGTCTGTCCGCCTGTAGATGTTAATTGTAAACAAAGTACAGGTCGCATTTATGATCCGATTTGGATTAAATTTGCTAGGAGTCACTTAGTTGGCCCATGGAAGAACCCTATTGAAATTGGTGAAAATCGGTTCAGATTTAGATATGGCTCATATATATATTTTCGTCCGATATAGGTACCAAAGTCCCTATATATCTTCCGATTTGCACGAAATTTGGCATAGCGTACTGATATAGGTACAATATGATGTATGCCAAAATCGGTTCAGATTTAGATATAGCTCCCATATATAGCTTTGTCCGATTTTATGTAAATGGTGTACCAAAGTCCCTATATATCTTTTGATTTGTACGAAATGTTGCATAGGCTACTGAATTAGATCCAGAATGATGTATGCCAAGTTTCGTGAAAATCGGTTCAGATTTAGATATAGCTCCCATATATAGCTTTGTCCGATTTTATGTAAATGGTGCACCAAAGTCCCTATATATCTTTTGATTTGTACGAAATGTTGCATAGGCTACTGAATTAGATCCAGAATGATGTGTGCTAAGTTTCGTGAAAATCGGTTTAAATATAGATATAGCTCCAATATATAATTTCGTCCGATTTTATGTAAATGGTGCACCAAAGTCCCTATATATCTTTCGATTTGCACCAAATTTGGCATGTCGTACTTAATTAAGCCTGGAATGATGTATGGTGAGTTTCGAGAAAATCGGGTCAGATTTTCATATAGCTCACATATATATTTTCGTCCGATTTAAGGAAAATGGGCCATCAAAGTCCCCATATATATTTCGATTTGCATGAAATTTGGCATAGGGTACTGAATCAGGTCCAGAATGATGTGTGCTAAGTTTCGTGAAAATCGGTTCAGAATTAGATATAGCTCCCATATATATTTTCGTCCGATTCTATGTAAATAGTGCTCCAATGTCCTTATATATGTTCTTCTATTTTCACAAAATTTGCCATGGCGTACTAAATTAAGTGTAGAATGATGTGTGTTAAGTTTCGAGAAAATCGGTTCAGATTTTGATATAGCTCACATACAATTTTTTTCGTCCGATTTAATGTAAATGTTGCACCAACATCCCTATATATCTTTCGATTTCCACCAAATTTGGCATAGCTTAATGAATTGCGTATAGAATGAGGTGTGTTTAGTTTCGAGAATGTCGGTTCAGATTTGAATATAGGTCCCACATGGTGCACCAAACTCCTAATGTTTGTCGAATTGACACGACATTTTGCACAACGTACCATATATATTTCGATTGGGACTATATTTATACCCTACACAACTATGTTGTCAGGGTATTATAGCTTTGTGCAGCCCCAAGAGTTTGTAACGCCCCCAAAATATTGGTCCTAGACCCACCTTTAAGTATACCGATCGTCATATCTCGACTAGCTGAGTCGATCTAGACAAAATTTGTATTCTATAGCGTATAGATTTACCCCTGAAGGACATAGACCCGAAAAGTTGATAGTACATCCAAGGGTAACCTTTAAATAGATACCAAATATATGGTGGTATGTACTCAGATGTGGGAGTTACACTTAAATATTTACTGGTGCTTATGTATTCAGATATTATTTAGTAACCCTTTTACCACACTAGAGGGCGGAAATATAGCGCTGATCGCTTCCAGTTATTGTCAAGGATAACGCCTATAATTTGTTTGGCGTTCAGATAATTATATTGTGATAAAGTGGACCGAACACTTAATTTTTTGTGTTTTTTCGAGTCGATCTTTAGTCGATACAAGGGAAGGGAATCTGGCCAAGTAAAAGGGCTGGACTGAACATAAGTAATAATTGTCGGCCTCTAGTTGGTGCAGATGGTTAAAATAATCGCAAAATATTTCCCAAGCTCAGAATATAGATCCACAGAAAGTTAGTTTTTCGTGGAAGTTGTGTAGGGTATCATATGGTCGGCCCCGTCCGACTATACTGCTCCGCTCACTGGTTTTAACAGTGCGGCATACTGAGTAGCGTGTATCAAGTTTTCTATAAATCGATTTCCATAAATTTGTCCCATTGTTACGCAAACGATTCTCAATCTGCCCGATTGAAATTCATTTAGCATAGATTGCAGAAAGGTGTATGTTCCTTCGAGGGAGCACTGGCATGAAATTTTTAGGATACATACGTACAATATACATAAAGTGGTGAAGGGTATCATATAGTCGGCCCAGTCCGACTTTACTACTTTCCTTACTGGTTAATTTTAAGTACTTGCAACAAGTAGTTGATTTTGAGATCTTCCGTTTGTTACACGCCGTGGAACCCACAAAATATATATTCTTGTATAGAATAACATAAAAATTTATATCGACCTATCCTATCTCAAGCTTCCTAATTTGATATTTTACGTTCTCATTGGGTGTTAAATCTTCTTACCAGAAACGATCAATATTTGTCCTCAAGTTTAGTATTTTGTGGATTTCGGTATATTGAAGGTCCTAGCCCAATATTGCAACCTTAGAGTCTATAATCGTTTTCTTCAGACAGAAATTTACCTGTTTTTACTTGCTTTTGTTACTTGAAATTTTCTCTGAATTTGCCAAAATTTAGCATTCCATTACTACTATAGGGTATACTAATGTTAATCAAGTCGACATTTAACAAGATGTCCATTTTCAATAAAAGCTATCGAAATAACAAACAATTTTCATTTTTTCTTTCATTTCATTTCCTTTCAATATTTTAAAAGGCAGCTGTCATTCGAACGAGACATTAGTTTTTTTTTTTTTTTTTTTTTTGCTTAAACAAAAATATGTAATAAAGTGTACCATCAGTCTGTCGGAGTTTCTGGTATTTGGTTTTTGGCATTTTGTTGCTTTCGAATTTCCCAAAGAGTCATTGTGCTGTTATGTGTAATTCCGGTCAACATGAATTTTGCAAAAATAAAATAAAGAAACCAACAACGACACAATTTATTTTTTATTTTTGTATTTTATACTAACACAGATGTTGGTGCTTATGGATATTTGTAGATTGTTCAAAAGTAAAGGTGCAAAAATGTATTTAAAACACACATAAAACTGTTGTGAGAACACTGTAACTACTTTGATGATGTCCGAAAATATTATAGCATTTAAGTGGTTTTCATTTTGATGCGAAAAATGGTTAATTAATTTGAAAAATCCGGTCCGTTTCGGATCTTACTCCCGTGAATAAATTTTAATAATAGTAATAATTATAGTCATGTCATATTTATGGTAGATATTTCACACAAATCTGACACATATTTATAATGTTCAATATATTTGAAATTTATTAGTGTTTGAAGATATAATATTTTCTGAACAAGGATCGGGTAACATTGGAAAAACACGATGAAAACATATAAATATTGATCTCTTGTCTTTGGCGACCCTATCTTAAAACTTTATGAGCCACGTGTCAAAAATATCGCATTTTATAATTTGGTTTACGGTACATGAAAATAAAGACGCACATATCTTATGGATCGATTATGGAAAGCAGCCAAACTCCAGTTGCGAGTTCAACTGGCAACGCAATTGAAATAAAACTTAACATTATGAATATCAACTTTTCTCAGTTGCTGTCGATAATACTATTTTGACATTTCTACAACTAGAAATATTGTAAACAAACAACAAAATGAATAAAATATTTCAGAAGAACTAATTATGTATATGTGATGATAAGCTCAGTGGAACTATTTTTTGATGATGAAAATTATGTTCAAGGTGTGTCATTTATTAGAAGGCATTTACTTTTTCAAGATTTTCAATGGGCTGGTAAATCAATACCAATGCTTGTTAAGGTTTGTAACTTTACACATATATAATTGAAGATTTAAAAGAGAAGAAAAATAATTTACAAACAATTTTTTTTATTGTTTTGTTGTTGTTTTTTGTAATTGAAGATAAGTCCTTATATTTGATGGCGGGCATGATAACTCCTCACTGGAACATCGGAATTCGAAAATTCCAACGGTGTTAGAAAGAGTACATGTATGGCTCTCGTATGAACTAGGATTATTGACTTCGCTCTAAAATTAACAAAATGGTGGACCTTTGAAAAAATATTTGTGGAAAATCGCCGATTTTTTACCAAAAACCAAGTTAAAAAATAAGGAAGATCTTCACCGATTGGCTTTATCCTAGTTCATACGATAGCTATACACTCACAGAGAAACGTGTAAAAATTTGAAATCGATTGGGTTATTAGTTTTTGAGTTATCGTGCGCGCCATTCACAAAAAAAATGTTTAGAGAAAAACGCGTTTCAAGTTTGAGAAGCCCTTCAGCCGTCACCTGATGCTGACACAATAAATCGGCTATATCTTCAAGAGTTCTTGAGATTTTCACTTGAAATTTGGTAGGGACATTTATTAATTAGTGTAGATTCGAATTATATCAACAAAATTTTTGACCCCGAGAATGGGGGGGATCCCCTTAAAAATGTCTACAGTAGCGCGGGGGCTTTTTGTGGGACCTACTTCAAATTATGGACCGTATTGATATTTATCTGTTCGCCTTTGAGAACACCTAGTGTAGCCTAGACCAGAAATATGTATATATACATTGATCTAATGTTACAATAATTCTCAAATTGTATATCTCGATAAAGTTAAAATTTGGACAATATACAGAATATGATTAGTTTATTACCACGAACATATCCAATAGTGCCCAAACTTGACTTAAGTTGATTGCTTCCAATTTAGATATATCTCTCACATAGGAAAAGCAAAACAAAACCAGTGAGCGGAGTAGTATAGTCGGACGGGGCTGACCATATGATACCCTACACAACTTCCACGAAAATTTAACTTTCTGTGGTTCTATGTTCTGAGCATGGACAACATTTCGCGATAGTTGCACCCTCTTGATGGACTAGAGGTTAACAAATATTACTAATATTCAGTACAACTCTTCTAATTACTTGTCCAGATTCCCTTCACCGTGGGTTGTGTTGTGATGTTCGGGTTTCGATCATCACTGAAAATTATAGGCGTTGTCCTTGACCATAGCGCTATATTTCTGCCATCTTGTGTGGTAATGGGTTACTAAATAATATCTGAATACGTAAGTACCTGTAAATATTTAAGTGTAACTCCCACATCCGAGTATATACGTCAATAAAATTGGTATCAATTTAAAGGTCAACCACTCCTCTTGAAAATACAATCAACATCTCGTCTTTATGTCATTCAGGAGTAAATATATTCGCCATAGAATACAAGATTTGTTATTTTTCATACAAATGTAAGGGACCATTTGACCCGCTAAATATTGACCGATCTTTGTCAAAACAGGCATGCTTATACTTTGGCCCGATTCCCTTCTCCATGTAAAAATTCGCAACGTTTGGGCCATAGTTGCGGCCTCTGGAGCGATCAGAAAATTGGACAAAAATAAAGTTTTTGGTCCTTTTCATCCCCTAAATATTAACCGATCTTTACCAAAAACAATAGGGGACGTCCAGAACCCATCCTACATGCAAAATTTAGGGAAAATTGTTCCATAACTGTGACCTGTATCGTGTTTACAAATTATAATGGACAGACGGATGGACGGACACACATGTCTAGATCGACTCAGATAGTCGAGATATGACGATCGGTATGCTTAAAGGTGGGTCTAGGACCAATATTTCGCGGCGTTACAAACTCTTGGGGCTGTACAAAGCTATAATACCCTGACAACATAGTTGTGTAGGGTATAATCATGCATTTGTTTCATGTCCTTTAAGTCTCCATATACGTGTAGACAAAGTTACAGACCGTCAAAATTATTTACATTCATATATAGTGGGAACCCTATTAATATGACTTGTTCGATTTCTGGTCTATACTTAATTCTGTTCTATAGAACCAATTTCGCTGTTAAATAACAAAACAAAAACTTTTATTTTTCTTTAACAAAAACTCCTTTTACACGGTTGATGTGCTGGTCTCTGCACATTCACTTGTCATGTTAATATCAGGCACAAATTGCTCAGTCAAAATATGTTTCACCCCTTCAGTAAGTAGAGCGTTGACAACAAATCACATGGTGCCAAATATAGACTACGAAATGCTATCAGGCTATAAAAATATAAAATATGTATATTTCCTATTATCAGTTTTCCGTTATGAGAGGCATTCGTTCCAAATATCTTTCATTTTTATATACATACCATAAACATTTGTACATACTTGACGACTGTCATCAGGCCATAGGCATTTCTGCAAAAACATACAAATCATTTAGAATGAACACACGTTTATGAGTTTTTCCCTTCTAAACTTTTTCACACTTAACAATTTTACACCTAAATGAATTTCCATAAACAAATGGCGCAAAAAGCCATCATTGCCACCACCGAAATTTTCAAAATTAATTAACCAATTTTCTTTGTGGGCATAATCGTACATCAGTGTGTTAATGTGCACATGAATGGCTGAGTCGGTGTTTGTGTGTTTGATTTGTTGTGTGTACAAATCAAAGATATCATTGAAATGCCACCTGGAAATGATTGAGCATGAATGAGGAAACATAAATGTTTATAAATGCACATGTGTGTATACAGATGTACCCACATTTATGCCCGTGTAATGATATACCCAGAAAACAATTTTTCGTCTTATCATGAATAGACAAAATTTATGTTCAGAATAGCATCGTTCATATTCTCTTCCGGCAATATCAAGAATTGTACCATGTAATGGTCTACAAACGTCCCCTTTCGTGCTGAACCATAAAGAACTCAAAAAATAAAACTTGAGGTTATACAATAAAATTTTTGCTACGTTAAAATGGCATAACGTTAAATAGTTCTGGGAGTCCCTTAGGACGTATATTGAATTTCATTTCATTCAGTAATTTTGGAAATATTTAAAAGGCATCGTTTATATGAAAGCTGTAATGAGTGTAAAAATTTTCTAGAAATATTTTTAACCTCTGATGTCCAGGTTTTAAAATTTTATGGGCAAAATACCTAAATATGCGTGGATTCTTTACATGGGGTCTACGTGAACACATTTTAAAAATTATATGCTATGAAAAGGCCTGAAAAACATATATACCAATTTACATCCAATTCGACAGGATAATTCGGCTAGGATCTTAAAAGCTCAAAAAATTGAGCGGGTCTTTGGGTGTGAAATCTCCGTACCAAATACTATTAATATTGACTTACGTTTCGGGGTAGGTCCCACATAAGCGGACTCTCCATTACTCTGTATTTTTGAGTTTTTGAGCACGTTTTTCAACAAAATCGGCTGAATTAAAGTATGTCAAAGTTTTATACTCATAATACATAAACCAACGATTTCATGCTCTTTATACCCTTCACCACACTGTGGTACAGGGTATTATGTCTTTGTGCATATGTTTGTAACAGGCAAAAATAATCGAGATAGATCCATGGTTCCTTTTGAGAATATGTATAGAATCACTTTCTGAGTCGATTTATGCATGTCCGTTCGTCCGTCTGTCCATGTTAAATTGTAATCAAAGTACACGTCGCATTTATGATCCGAATCGGATGAAATTTGGCACAGCGCATTTGTTTCGCCCAAGGATAAACCCTATTGAAATTGGGAAAAATCAGTTCAGATTTAGATATAACTCCAATATATATTTTCGTCCGATTTAAAGTAAATGGTGCACCAAAGTCGCTATATATCTTTCGATTTGGCAAAGCGTAATGAATAAGGTCTAGAATGATGTGTGCAAAGTTCCGTGAAAATCGGTTAAGATTTAGATATAGCTCCTATATATATCTTCGTCCGATTTAAGGTAATTGGTGCACCAAAGACCCTATATATATTTCGATTTGCACGAACTGAATTAAGTCTAGAATGATGTGTGCAAAGTTTCGTGAAAATCGGTTCAGATTTAGCTATAGCTCCCACGAAATATGGCGCAGCGTACTAAATTAAGTCTAGAATGAAGTGTGCAAAGTTTCGTGAAAATCGGTTCAGATTTAGATATAGCTCCCATATATAGCTTCGCCCGATTTTAGGTAAATAGTCCACTAAAGTCTCTGGAAATCTTTTGATTTGCACGAAATTTGGCACAGAGTAATGAATAAAACCGAAAATGATGTCTGCCAAGTTTCGTGAAAATCGGTTCAGATTTAGATATAGCTCACATATATATCTTCGTCCGATTTAAGGTAATTGGTGCACCAAAGACCCTATATATATTTCGATTTGCACGAATTTTGGTAAAGGGTACTGAATTAAGTCTAGAATGATGTTGCTAAGCTTCGTGAAAGATCCATAGCAAGGCCGATTGACACAACGTACTGATGTAGTATAAATTAGTTTCTGGCAAGTTTCCCTGAAATCGGTTCAGATATAGATATATAACAAAAACGCGTCTTCTGTTAGGATACATATGTAGAATATACCCAAAGTGGTGAAGGGTATGATATAGTCGGCCCTGTCCGATTTTACTACTTTCCTTACTGGTTTTATATAAAAAAATTACCAATTTTTTTTTTCGGCGGAAGTCCGTTATCAATTTTGATCACGGCCTTCTAAATAACAGTCACTATATTAAAAAAAAAACAGGGGACGGGACCGACCTACCCTAAACAACGACAGCCGAAGTCTAATTTCTAATTTTACACACTTAATTTCTTCGCTCATTATTGACCTAAATATTGACATATCGCCTTGTCCGAGTAAAATTTGTGATGTTCGGCTTATAATTATGTCCACTAGACAGTCTAGAAAACATGGCAAAAAAAAATTTGCGGTCCATTTCATCCCGAAATTCCATAGCGATCAGCGCTATATTCCAGCCTTCTAGTATGTATTTAACTAGGACCCCACTTTGACTGAGAAAAGGCTAGGATCTACAAAATATCTAACAATCCGATATGCCAAATTGCATCCAATTTAGTTGGAAAATGTGGACGGGATAACCAGAAATCTATTGTTAGACGGTGCCGACGGATCTATATTCTGAGCCTGGACAGTGTTTTTCAATAATTTCAATAATTATGCCCACTAGACAGGCTAGATAACCTGACAGAAATAAAATTTGCGGTCCATTTTATCCCCTTTATATCATCTGATCACCCCAACCGGAACTTCATGTAAAATTCCATCGCGATCAGAGCTATATTTCCTCTAGTTAATAAATAACATCAGAATACGTAGACACCTGTAGGTATTTAACTATAACCCCCACGTCCGAGTAGATGCATCACTATTAATATCAGTTTAAAGATCAGGTACTCCTCTTGGATATATTAAAACTCCACGGGTCTATGTCCTTCGGGTAGTAGTTATATACGTCATTGAATACAAATGATGTCATTTTTCACACAAAAGTCTGGGTCAATTTAATCCGCTAAATATTGAACGATCTTCATAAAAAAAATCATGCTTATTCTGTGGTCATACCTCTTTCTCTTTGTAAAATTTCGTAATGTTCGAGTCAAAATTGTGGCGAACAGATTCATCCCCTAACTATTTACCGATCACTACCAAAAACGTTAGGGGTCTTCATTAGCCATATGCAAAATTTCGAGAGGATTTGTCTATAGCTGTGGCCTGTAACGTGTTTACAAATTATAATGGACGATCGGTATACTAAAAAGTGAGGCAAGGGCCAATATTTCGCGGAGTTTCAAACTTTTGAGGCGACACAAAGCTCTAATACAATTACAACATAGTTTTGTGTAGTCTAATGAGACAGGACCACCAAATTATCTAAAACGATTAGAACCTTTAAATGGGTTCCATGTCTAATTTTAAAAATCCTAATCGGTTGGAAACTGCGGCTAGGAACTTAAAACTTACTCTGAGTTTTAACCTTTGGCGAATGTTTTATTCTAGGTTCTTAATACACTCACCGAGGACATTTATGTGTATGAGGAATTTTCCGCCCATCCTCAAAAATTTGTTGCACAGTGTACTTATTATACCCTTCACCACACTGTGGTACAGGGCTTTATGCCTTTGTGCATATGTTTGTAACAGGCGAAAGGAAACGAGATAGACACATGGTTCCTTTTAAGAATATGCATAGAACTACTTTCTGAGTCGATTTATGCATGTCCGTCCGTCTGTTGGTGTTAAATTGTAAACAAAGTACAGGTCGCATTTATAATCCGATTTGGATGAAATTTGGTACAGCTCATTTGTTTGGCCCAAGGACAAACCCTATTGAAATTGGAAAAAATCGATTCAGATTTATATATAGCTTCCATATATATTTTCGTCCGATTTTACGTAAATGGTGCACCAATGTCCCTATATATCATTCGATTTGCAAAAAATTTGGCATAGAGTACTGAATTGAGTCGAGAATGATGTGTGCAAAGTTTCGTGAAAATCGGTTCAGATTTAGATATAGCTCCCATATATATTTTCGTCCGATTTTATGTAAATGGTGCACCAATGTCGCTATATGTCGTTCGATTTGCATGAAATTTAGCATAGGTTCCAAAAAGGCATAAAAACTTATATTCAAGTTCGTTCAATTTCATGCCAATGTTCTTTCGCAGAGGCGGAGTCAGTTAGGAGACATGTAGAATATACCCAAAGTGGTGAAGGGTATTATATAATCGGAACAGTCCGACTTTACTACTTTCCTTACTGGTTGATGTTGAATGACCAAAAACACTTCATCCTATAAAAGGAGATATAAATATTCACTGGGTATGCTCTGCTGCAGAGTTCTCTGAAAATCATCCATTAATCAAAAAATTCGTTGGGGAAGGAGAAAAAATCAAATTTTGTAATTAGGGGACTGACGATTTTTTTTTCGTTTTACAAAATTTTTAATTTCATGGTCACTGTCACAACACACACCTACATTCACACTCTCAACGAAATTCATTGAACACCGGCAGCATTAGCTAATGATTTAAGTGAAACTGTTTGTGGCTAATGAAGATTATCATAATTCTCTATTGGTACTGGTGCCGCTTTTCATAATAATGATGATGGTGATGATGTTGTTGATTGTGCGACAGACAGACAGACAAAATAACAAAATGTTAATTTTGGGGATGGACATTGATGATGAAAAATTATTTGAATGATTTTTGATTGTGTTTGTTTATTTCTAAATATTTTGATCATCTTGTAAATTGATTGTTGTACTAAATCGATCAAATAGCTTGAGATGGTATATTTATTGAGACCATGAAATGTAAAATCATGAATTTGTTATTGAGAAAAATATTAATGAAGACATTTTAATGAGTGATAAATACACTGAAAGAGTAAAATATTTCGGATGTATCAAATTTTGACTGAAATTCGATTAAATGAACTACGAAGGTAAGGAAATGCAGATACCATTTCAAAATTCATTTTATAAGAAGCTAAAAGGTCGAATTGCAATCATATCGATTGAATGTCAAAACATGTCAAATCATTTGCCAATATCAAACATTTGGGTTAAGCTTTGAAGTTAAAACGTTGGCTGAAATTTGGCATTTCGGTTGTCTATAGCTTAAATCTCACAAATTTTAAGCTCACATCCCCAGTTTCGGTATATTTAAAATTTTAGCCAATCTAACTATGTATAAGTCCGATCAAAATCCATTGGGGAGGCAATTTTATGTGCATGTTTCTACATAGATTTATAAATAATATATTTCAACGATCTGCACAATATGTAGATTTTTTAAAAAGTAGTTTTTTAAGGTTTACCATAGGTGTGGATTACAAAAAATCAAGGACCTACACTAGGCGTAGTGGGAACTTTTCAAGGACCTGCACCAGAATCCACACTAGGCGTAGATTTTTTAACCCATATATTTTACAATACAAGAGACTTTTTTAAAACTATTTTTTAAGGCTATACACAGCCAGTTTTTCCTAGGATCTTTACTGGGCGTGGATTTAAAAAAAAAATATTTTTCAAGGATCTACACAAGGCATGGATTTTTTTAAAACAATATTTTTCAAGGATCTGCATAGGGCGTGGATATAAAGAAAAATATTTTTCAAGGATCTACACAAGGCATGGATTTTTTTTAAAACAATATTTTTCAAGGATATACAAAAGGCGTGGATTATAAAAATGTTGTTCAAGGATCTACACAAGGCGTGGATTAAAAAAAAAAGTTTTTCAAGAATCTACACAAGGCGTGGATTAAAAAAAATTTCTTCAAGGATCTACACCAGGCGTGGATTAAAAAATGTTCTTCAAGGATCTACACAAGGCGTAGATTAAAAAATGTTTTTCAAGGATCTACAAAAGGCGTGGATTAAAAAAATGTTCTTCAAGGATCTACACAAGGCGTGGACTCAAAAAATTTTTTTCAAGGATCTACACAAGGCGTGGATTAAAAAAAGTTTTTCAAGGATCTACACAAGGCGTGGATTTAAAAAATGTTTTTCAAGGATTTACACATGGCGTGGATTTAAAAACCTGTAGGGAAAGTAGTAAAGTCGGACGGGGCCGACTATATGATACCCTTCACCACTATGGGTATATTATACGGATGCATCCTAACAGAAGGGTCATTAACATATGCGACCTTTATCCAAATGTGAACCGCCTTAGATCAATCAAAAAACACGCCAAACATGTTGTTTGTTAGAATGGTACAAACGGATGTAAATCGATTTAAACCATATATCAATCGGTCACCCGTTGAATATTTGGAGGACAATTTACATGAAGTCGGTCGGAAATATATAAATGGTGTATATCTGTACATCTACACGCAATTACGTTATTCTATTCTGAAAAAACATGAAGGGTTTTGGTGCACCATGTACTTAAAATCGGTTGGAAATAGATATGGAAGCTATATCCGAATATGAACGGATTTCAACGAAACTTGTCACAGGTTAGCTTAGACTAATTTCAGAACGTTTTGTTCCTAATGGACATATTTTGGGTCCTTGGGTCCTCCTTACAATCGAACGAAACTATATGTGGGAGCTATATCTAAATCTGGACGGATTCAAACAAAACTTGACACACATTTGACTATACAATCTTAGGTACGTTGTACAAAATTTTGTGTCAATCGGTCTAACTTTGAGTCTTTGGTGCACCATTTATTTAAAATCGGACGAAACTATATATGGGAGGAATATCTAAATCTAACCGATTTCAGCAAAACTTGACACATGTTATGTTAAACAAACTTTAGTACGTTGTGCAAAAATGTGTGGCAATCGGCCTAACTTTGGATCTTAAAATCGGACAATTTTCACGAAACTTAACAAACATCATTCTAGCCTTAATTCAGTGCGCTATGCAACCTAGTGCACCTTTTACATTAAATCTAGCGAAAATATATATGGGAGCTATATCTAATCAGAACCGATTTTCAGAAAACTTAGCACACATCATTCTAGTCTCAATTCAGTATGCTATGCCAAATTTCGTACAACTTACTTAGCTGGATTGTTACAGAACGGTTGTTCCATAAGCCGAGCTTAAAAAAGATTTCCAAGCGCGTCGGTCTTGTGCGCAAATCCACCAATTTGGAAGACCACGTTCCAGGATGTTGTTTTCTACTTGGTTTTTCCATCTTATTCGTGGCCTTCCCCTTCTATGGGAACCATCAATAGGCTCGCTTTTATATGCCTTTTGAGCTGGGGCATTCTCATTCATCCGCACAACATGGCCTAGCCACCGTAGTCGCTGCAACTCAATACGACTGACTATGTCGATGTCCGCTTATAAATGGTAAAGCTCGTGGTTCATTCGACGCCGATATTCACCGTCGACGCAGATCGGCCCGTAGATCTTTCGGATAATTTTTCTTTCAAACACCCCAAGAGCTGCCTCATCTGCTTGCGCAAGTACCCATAATATAATAGCACGGGTAGTATCTGCGTCTTGTAAAGTGTGAGTTTGGTCTGGCGGGAGGTGGCCTTGTTTCTAAACTGCTTACTTTGACCATAGTAGCATCTGTTGGCCATCACAATCCTTCTCCGAATTTCAAAACTGATGTCATTCGTTCTATTTATGGCGGTACCAAGGTATATAAAGTCTTTAACTACCTCGAAGCTGTAGTTCTCAAGTTCCACAGTTGGTCCGAGTCTACTGGACGTCTTGCGCGTTGATACCATCAGCTTGGTCTTCTCGCCGTTTACTGCCAGACCCACTTTGGCAGACTCCTTTTCAATTTGTTCAAAGGTGGCTGTTACCACTCGCAATGTTCGACCCATTATATCGATGCCATCGGCGTAGGCGAGTAACATGTGTTGTTTGGTGTACAGAGTGCCATTTCTGTTCACCTTTGCGTCTCGTATGACCTTTTCCAGTAGGATGTTAAAAAGATCACACGACAAACTGTCACCTTGTCTGAATCCTCGTTCGGTATTGAAGGGCTCCGATAGGTCCTTTCCTACTTTAACAGCTGACCTTGTGCCACTTAAAGTTATCCTGCATAGCCGTATTAATTTTGCAGGAATGCCGAACGCACACATGGCTTTAAACACATCTGAACGGATAGGGCTGTCGAATGCGGCTTTATAGTCGACAAATAGGTGGTACGTGTCGATGTGTTTTTCATGGGTCTTTTCCAGGATTTGGCGCAGAGTGAAGATCTGGTCAATGGTGGATTTGCCAGGTCTGAAGTCGCATTGGTATGGTCCAATAATGTCATTGACCATTGGCTTCAATCGTTCACACAACACACTGGGTAACACTTTATATGCGATGGAAAGGAGACTTATTCCTCAATAGTTGGCACATATTGTCTTGTCTCCTTTTTTGTGCACGGGACACAGAATGCTGAGGTTCCAATCATTTGGCATGCATTCATCTAGCCAAATTGTAGTAATCAGCTGATGCATGCTCCTGACCAACATCTGGCCACCAGTCTTGAATATTTCGGCTGGTAACCCATCGGCTCCTGCTGCTTTGTTGTTCTTGAGCCGATTAATTGCATTTATGACCTCATCTTGGCTATACCATCATCTCTTATTGGTTCTGGGATATCTTCTTCAACGCCACTATTTGATACCAGAAGCTTTTCAAAATGCTCCTTCCAGATCCTCAGCACGCTGTCTGTATCTGTCACCAGGTTTCCTTCTTCATCTCTACAGGAGGATGTGCCTGCACCAAAGCCTTCGGTTTGGTGTTTTACTCGTTGGTAAAATTTCCGGACTTCATTCTGACTCCTGTACATCTCGATTTGCTCACGATCACGTTTTTCCTGTTCTTTCTTATTTTTTCTGAAAACACGTTTCTCCTCTCTCCTTTTCTCCCGATAATTCTCCATCACGTTACGTGTTGCTACTGTATAAAAAGTATATCTATGGTAAAGGGCAGCCAAAAATCAGGTTACAAAATTTGGAAGATATTTACTGGATTTATGGTTCTTAAGTAATCTCAAATTTTAGTTAGAACACCTTATACGCCATTCGACGCTTGTTGGCTTATTATTTAACCTATGTTGGTTAATATAAAGTAATAAAAATTGAACGCTTGCCACCGATTTGGTCCCATTAAGAGATCACAAAAACGTAACATATACTTGCACGTGTACCCCACATATATATATTCGGTTTAATTGATGTTTTCATGCCAATTGAGTTTTTTTTTTTCAAATCAAATTTTCCACATAAAATTTACCGCAAATAAACTTGAGTCATACTCTGTATATGTATTTATTTATTTTATGTGACATTTTTGTACCACCAAAAAAAAAAAAAAAAAACAAGAACAACCAAAAGTCTAGCGAACATGTCACATTGACATAGACCATCCTGGGAATTGATGGAGGCTGATTGAAAGTCAATATATTTTATTTTAAGAATATTTCATGATGACACATACATACAGTCATACATACAGAAAGCATATTTGAGTGAGAGTATTTATTTTTTTTTTTGCATGTGTATTACCATGTGCGTGTTCGATTATTTTTGTACGACGAATTTCGGCTCTCTAAAGACAGATGCTTTAAAACAATATGTGATTGACCAGGCATACCGGCATGATGGATTGATTGACATTCTGAAAAGCTTCTGAAACCTTTTAAACTGCAACAAAATTCAGCAGATGTTATGAAGAATGCTGTTCGGCACTGAAATCATACACACACAAACAACTAAAGAAAAGTGTATATGAATATTGGAATACACAATTCAAAGTGCAATGAAACGTACGCCGATAAACATAAGCCTCGAGACTTACGTGACAAGTGAGCGTTATGCTGTGTTGTTTCATCGAGGTTAATGTTCGTTTTATTAAGGTGAATATTTTATGATATTCACTTTGGTGACTAATATGGATATTTTTAATACTTCCAAATTAAAATATTTGGAATAGTTGTAAATTTTTAAATAAAGCTTATAATATTTAAAATTTTGTTTTGTATTTTGAGGATTTTTTAGACCAAAGTTTTTTTTTGAAAAAAAAAAAAATATTTTTGCAACCACAACACCACTCATGACAAAATTTTGTATTTATAAATTCATATATTTTTGACCACAAATTCTTTAAGTGTTTTCTTGTATGTATATATGTGTTTGTGTGATTATATGTGGTTAAAATATAAAGGAAAATCCATTTATATTTCTTTATTGATTAATAACTAAACATGCAACCATATGAAAATGTACAAGATAAACGAGAGACATATGGTTGTTTGCGGATTTCTCATTGATTTCTTCAATATAAAGTTTGCATGTATTTTGTTTTTGTGCGTTGTTCGTCTTTTTTGTTTTTGTTTGCCAATTTTTAGGATGTTTTCAATGTGGCGCTACATTCAGTGTGATAGTCTATTAAGATGTTGTTGTTTGTTCGGAACAAACGGTTGAAGGAAGTTTATACTTGTTATTGTTTTGAAGTAAGTACCTCATGTTATGAAGATATGTACCTAATCAAAATATCGTTGAAGACCTCAAATTCATTTCAGATAATTTGTCGTCGGTGGAAAAATGTCGCTTCGATTTCTTTTCCAACACAAATTATGTTCGAAAATAGAGATTATCGGCCCACTTCATGTGAACGTATATAGTTCCATATTTTATAAATGGTTGCCAGACCAAGTAAAACTTTTATAGACTGATAGTATATTACTGTTGGAAATACTTTTAACATTATGAAATGGGATTTAAGTACCTTCGATCGTACTGTCGCTATGGGATACCTTATCGCATATTGATTGATTTTGTGTGTTGATAGCATGGCAAATTTTCCAAGTAAAAATTATCGATAGTCGACCTTTAGGTGTAACCATGTTGCGGAACTTATCATTTTAGGATAATCCAGCCGAAATATATATTTTGGGTTTCATTACTTGGAAAATTTATCAACTTTTTTTTAGCCACCATCATAAGGTGGAGTGTATATTAAATTTGCCATTCTTTTTGCAAAACTTCGAAATATACACCAGAGACCCCACAAAGTATATATATATATATATATATATATTTTTTTTTTTTGTTATTTGAATTTTGCCTTGTAAGGGCAGTGATCATTTGAAAGTAATTTTAAGTGGTTATTTATACTTTTTCGAGTCGAGCTTGATGATCTAAGTTTTTTCAAGGAAAGGAAAGCCAGGAGAAGAACCTACGTACCCACCATTATGCGACGCGTTTCGCCGTTGGTTAAGCGGCTCATCAGGCATATTGGGCTATGTGGCTTTACAAATGTCGTACGTTGAAAACTTGTATTTATTCCGCCCTGATGCGAAACTTGCGAATTAAATTCAAATTTGTCAAAGTTCAACATTTGTCTTCATTCTAGGAACAGTCCTTTTCAAAGCAGATTTTTGTTGTAGCGATGGATAATTAATCCACACACCTACAATTGCTTCCTGGTATACACATGTATACACACGGCGAAACGCGTCGCATAATTGTGGGTACGTACGTTCTTCTCCTGGCTTTCCTTTTCATTGCAAAAACTTAGATCATCAAGCTCGACTCGAAAGAGTATAAATAACCACTTAAAATATTTTTTTTTTAACAGGATAAAATGTTATGTTGATTTATGAAGGTTCTTCTATCAGTCTGTCTTTCTGTTCGCCTTTAAAATCACGATAGATATCGCAATTATTAAGATAGAGCTCTGAAATTTTGGACAGTCAATGCTACAACTCTTAGGATGTTTGGTATTGAACCATATAACAGTACTACCCAATATTCGAAATTTTGGAAACTTTTTCCAATCTAATTGACTATAATTTGGTATCTCATTGTATAGATCATCTCCGAAACAAAAGTTATTAATACTGGCCCAAATTTCAGGTTATCCCCCATGTAACGGAACCCCCAAGTATTCGGGGTTGTTTTTTTTTTTTTTTTTGGTATTTTGAACATGTTTTCCTGTAATTTTATATTTTTTGTTTCTCATTAAAGAACACACATCCAAAAATTATTAACACGTTTACGGACAGAAATTCGAAAATTGACACTATATGTTTTTGTAATAGAATATTAGAAGTATAGTTTTACTCTTTCTGTTAAATACACTTAATTTTGATTAATTCAGCGCCTTTAATTAGGTGGCGGCTACAACCGTCATGGCGCCAGCGGCCTCTAGACACTATGTAATGAAAAGCAACAAATGTGTTACTAAATTTTTGCATACTAAATTTATTTCGAAAATTTCATGCCAATCTGACAATCTGGAGTTTGATGCACCATTTACTTAAAATCAAGCGAAAATATATATGGAAGCTATATCCACGTATGAAGCGATTTCAACGAAACTTGTCACAGGTTAGGTTATACTAATTTCAGTACGATTTGTCCCTTTCAGCCTAATTATGCCAAATTTCGTGCAAATCGAAATATATATAGGGACTTTGGTGCACCATTTACATAAAATCAGACGAAACAGTATATGGGAGCTATATCTAAATCTGGACCGCCTTTCACGAAACTTGGCAGACATCACTCTAGGTTCAATTCATTACGCGATGCCAAATTTCGTGTAAATCGAAAGATATATAGGGACTTTGGTGCACCATTTGCATGAAATCGAACGAAACTATATATGGGAGCTATATCTAACTCTTGACCGATTTTCTCCAAACATGGCAGACATTACTCTAGGCTCTATTCAGTACGTTATTCCAAATTTCGTGCAAATCGAAAGATAAGCAAGGACATTGGTGCCCCATTTACCTTAAATCTGGCGAAACTATATATGGGAGCTATATCTAACTCTGAACCGATTTTTCCCAATTTCAGTAGGGTTCGCCATTGGGCCAAACAAATGAGCTATGCCAAGTTTCATCCAAATCGGTTTATAAATGCGACCTGTACTTTGTTTACAATTTAACACCAACAGACGGACGGACGGACATGCATAAATCAACTCAGAAAGTGATTCTGTGCATAGTCTCAAAAGGAACCATGGGTCTGTCTCGATTATTTTTCCTGTTACAAACATATGCACAAAGATATAATACCCTGTACCACAGTGTGGTGAAGGGTATAAAAACGACCGTTTCGTATTGGACGGCTATTGCCGCTATGTCACATAGTGAACTTGAACTTGACGGCTATAGACGCAAATGTCTGTCAACGTGTTAATATTGACGCATGTTTCAGGATATCCCCCAAATTTATATACCGTTCACCCCACTGTGTTACGGGGAATTAAGTCTTTGTACATATGTTCGTAACAGGCAACATGAAACGAGATAGACACATGTTTATTTTGAGAATATGCATAAAATCACTTTCTGAGTCAATTTATGCATGTCCGTAAACAAAGTACAGATCGCATTTATGATCCCAATTGAATGAAATTTGGCACAGCTCATTTATTTGGCCCAGGGACGAACCCCAATGAAATTGGAAAAATCGGTCCAGATCTTTATACAGCTTAAATATATATATTTTCGTCCGATTTAATGTAAATGGTGCACCATAGTCCCTATATATCCTTTGATTTGCACGAAATTTGGCATAGCGTAGTCAAATATGTCGCTATGCCAAGTGTTAAGTTTCGTAAAAATCGGTTCAGATTTAGATATAACTCCCATATATATTTTCGTCCGATTTAATGTAAATGGAGCGCCAAAGACCCTATAAATCTCTCGATTTGCATGAAATGTGGCATAGCGTACTGAATTGAGTCCAGAATGATGTGTGCGAAGTTTCGTAAAAACCGGTTCAGATTAAGATAATGCTACCATATATATTTTCTTCCGATTTTATGTAAATTGTGGACTAAAGACCCAAAGTGTCTCCGATTGGCACAAATTTTGTACAGTGTACTGAAATTAATATAAATTAATCGCTGGCAAGTTTCTTTATAATCGGTTCAGATTTAGGTATAGATTAACATAATTGGGAAAGTCCGATATGGGCTAAATATTCACCGTATTGTTTTATGATTTGTTGCCATTTTAAAGGTAACTTCATAAGGCCTCTCTAATAGAAGTTGATGTTTATTTGCAAAAAAACCCTAGTAGTGATTTTCACTATCCTCCCTAGATTTTTATCATTAAAGAAATTTTGCAATGCAAAAAAAGACTGTATGGCGGCTGTATTAAAACTTTCTGGCTAGTCCCTGTGGATGTGTTTCTAAGCGTTGTCCTGGTGGAACACGACACCTCTCCTGTTGGCCAATTCTGGTCGTTGCCGGTCAATTTTTATCTTCAAACGGTCCAGTTATTGACAGTAGAGATCAGAATTTAGCGTTTGGCCATATAGAAGAAACTCATAATAAATAATCCCCTTCCAGTCCCACCAAATGCATTGCAGAACCATCCTGGCCGTTAGTCCTGGTTTGGTGCTTCATTGCTCTTTAGAAAAATGCTGCCTAGATCGCACAGGGTTATCGTATGTGATCCATTTCTTATCACCAGTCACCATCCGTTTTAGCAATGGGTCTATCTCATTCCATTTGAGCAAGGCTTCGGAGATGGAAATTCGATCCATCCAATTTTTTTCTGTTAATTGGTGTGGCACCCAAACATCGAGCTTATTTTCGAATCCAGCTTTGTGTAAATGTTTTAAAACAGTTTTATGGTCGATTTTTAGCTCCTGGGCAATGTTACGACTGCTAACATGCCGGTCAACTTCGATCATTTCTCCGATTTGATCGACATTTTCGACGACCGGCCTAATGGATTTCTTTTTTCCCAACATTTTTCGTTTCGATTTTAGTTAAATGGTGCACCAAACTTGATAGTAGAGTGTTCCTGCCTTCGCTCAAACCAAAACGATTTTCTATTATTTAATTTTGTGTTTGTTTTTACTTGTCTATAAGAAAAATAGTTCAAAAGACAAGGAAAATGTTGTTGTTGTTATTTTTATTTACTTTTGTTGCCGAATATAAACACTCGCCGATGCTGAAGAAGAAAATGAGGATGATGATGACGACAACTTGGGGTTGGTGATGATGCCGGAGAATAATGATGACGATGTTGTTGATGCCATCGCCACGGACAATGAGAACGTTCAGTGGGTGTGAGTGTGTGTGTGTGCGTGCGTACGTGTATATTTCGGAGGATAATGTTCTGATGATGCTCTAATGGTGTGGTGGTCTATCCGATGATGATGGTGGCACACAGAAAAATGCTGCCTCTCTTACCGCTTCATTGACTTATGCATTTTACGGCATTATATCGCCATGGCATGATCGGTGAAATTGAAAAAAATAAAATCAAAATAAATTCAGTTCCTCCATCTGCGGTGATCAATTGTGTTGGGATTGTGGTTTTTTTAGGTTTTCACTTGTCGTTTTTTGATTCTCTTCGCTCTGTTTGGTAGTGAGACGTACGTCTCTGCTCTGATTTTAGTTATGGCCGCCGCCTGATTGCTGCTGATACGCAACGTGACCATAATCGAGAGATTTAGTGAAATCAATGAATGCTAAAGGCAAAGATGAACGCGCGGCAAAATTGTGGAGAGCAAAAGTAGATTTGGAAAATATATGTTGAAAAAGAAAAAATAAAAATAATATTGAAGGAAAAAAATAAATAAATTGAAAATTCTGATAATAAAAAAAAATAAATAAAAATCACAAAAATAAATATTTATTTTGCTTAAAAAATTGTGTAAATTTTATGTTGCTTATATTTTTTATTGCTGTTTATAAAAGCTTGTGTGTCTGTTTTATTCTTTATGTGAAATGACAACGAAATATTCCCCTTAAGAGAAAAGGGAAAAATTAAAAAAAAATGAAATTATTTATAAATAAAAAATAACAACAAGTATTTATTATAATTAAAAAATAACCAAAAATTTTAATAAATTAAAAAAATAACAACAAATAATTCAAATAAATTAAAAATACAAAAGTGTGTTGAAAGTGAAATCTCTTTGAAATTTATGTGAAATAAATGTATATGAAAAAAAAGCAAATCACAACGAAACCCATATTTTTGCCATTATGAAAAAGTGTTCTCAACGAAAATAGTCCCCATCGAAATACCAAAAAAAAAAAATTGTGTTTTTGTCATCACCAACAAAAAAGAAACAAAGCTACGCAAAAAAACGAAAATATTTCCCCAACCAATTTAGTTTTACCCGTTGTGCTAAATTTGTTTTCTCCTAGCCGAAGAACGAAAGAAAGAAAGAAATGTCCAATGTTGTTATGCCCGAAATCTTAGTCATCTCTTGAGAGATATTTTTCGTGGCGTTTTGGTTCTTTTTCACGTTTTTATTTTTCGCTCAGTTGTTGTACTCGTGTTTTTTTTTTCAAATGACACAAGCAAATTTTCCAACAACTGTTGGCTGTCAATTTTAAGGAATTTTTGTTTTGTGTCATCTTCGGTTTCATTGTGCGTGTTCGGCATCGTATTGCTTTTTTTCTGAAAACTTTTCGTTTTGTTTTTCAATAATTTTTCGATTTTGTTGTTGTTGTTACATTAACTCGAAATAGTTGAAAACGGTTTTATTTTTAAACTGCAGAAAATTAAATCATTGTAAACAACGAAGAGTTCATTGGCGTTCCACACACAACTCGGCCGATGACTATACATGCATGGAACGACGCAGCAATATTAACGACACAACAATCTATGGTGTTGCAGCCAAACAACACAATCCAACTCCATCGAACACAAACACATCGACACCACCTCTATACACACCATTGGCCACAACCGCATCCATCACACTGGCACCCACGCCCTTATCCCTTTGTGCTGCTGTTGAAGATATGGCGGCGTCAGCGTCACCGTCCGCATCTTCGTATCCCCTAATGAGAGCGGCAACAGCAGATGCCACATTTCCCCATGCCAGCGCAGGTGGGGGTAGTCTTGGCAGCGGCGACAGCAACAGCAGCCTTAGCTGCTGTGCCAGCAACAACAGCAGTAAACAAAATCTAAACAACAGTTCATTAACACTGCCAGCATCGCCGGTGCCTACGGCGGATTATAATAACAGCACCATTACGAACACCACCCCGTCAATGGCATGTTTTTCTCCAAATTCAACAACGACAACATCTTCATCGTACAATACAGCAAATGCAATGCCGGCATTTATGCCGTATAGCAATAACAACCACAACAACACAAACACCACCAACAATTTTAATAATAACAATGGCAACTACAACAACATGCGGGACAGTACCTGTTCCAATCCAAACAAACAATGTGTTTTTAATTTAACCAATTCACCACCCATTACACCCGAACCGTATCCCTATCGTAAATCGCTATCGTTCTCCACACCCATATCAACGACTACAACTCGTCCAAAAATAACTCGCAATTCTAGCCGACATAGCTTGGGAAATTATGCCGTAACACCAGCATCAATGACAGCATCAAATACTGGACATCATCATCCACGACGTAGTAGCCTCTGGCCTGAGGCGTTAATGATAAATACCCGGAATTTTGCAACAAAGGATAATGAAAGGCGTACATCGAATTTGACGGTATGTAAAATGTTTGGATTTTATAGGAATTGAATAAAAAAGCGTATATTACAACAACAACAAAAAAGTTCATAATTTTTATTATCATGGGTATTCTCTTCTGATGATAATCTAGAATGTGGGCGTGTTATTGTGTCCTTAAGCTGTAATAATAACGAAGTTTTGATCCCAGGCCGAACACCTTTTATAAAATAAATACTGGAATTAGTTATGTGCTTGTCTGAACATTCGACAAAATCCTAATACAGTCCTGATTCTGGCCAAGGTGATACATATGGGTGATACTCGGTTAATATTTATGATCACCCCCACCACTCCACTCATTTGCACAATATTTACTTGCTATATGTAAATCTCAAAATATACAGTGGCACAATCAGAGATGGCCTGTCAGAAACAGTGACGTAAATTACATACATTTCCGACGTATAATACATACGTCAGAAACGTCGGAAACCTATACAAATCCATTAGGTTTTTGACAAAATAGCTATTTCCATTAATCAATTTGGAAATTACGCATGCTTTACTCAAGTCCATATAAAATATCAAAATTATCTTCTCAAAAAATTTAGAAATTTTTATCAGTTCTAGTAAGGAATAGTCTCAGATACATGTAAAAATAATATATATTCTTGAGAATAACTGTATATATGCTGATAATATTGATATAAATGACGTTTACTACATTTATTACATTTTATGCAGGTATATGACGTTTTCGACGTTTACACCTTTTTGACAGTCGAAAACCTAAAAATTCATCACAAGGACCACCTCTGGGCACAATATTGCAATCATGTCTTTGGGGATGGAAAATTCCTTGTAAGGATGAAAGCCCTTGGAGAATCAGAACCCAGAAGTATAAATTCTGCATAGATCAAGATTTGGAGTTATGGGATGACAATTTTTTTGCTGATAATTCTAAAGTATATGAGTTGACATGTCTTCGTTCAAATCGAATGCGGAATCATGCCTTTGGGATGGGAATTTCCTTGTAGAGCATATTCAGAACCCAAAAGCATAAATTCTCCATAGGCCCAGATTTCGACCTATGAGATTATATACTTTTTGCTGATAATTCTAAAGTATATGTCTTCGGTCAAATCGAATGAAGAATATTTTTTCGGCCTTATTTTCTCAAAGCGCAAACTAAATGCCACAACAAGAGATTTGTTGAACTGCAAATTTCCACAACAAGATTTTAGATAAGGTCCCCAAAGACAGGAAATCGATTGCAAGAAAATCATGCTCAGAAAAACTTATATCTACGATCACTAATAAATTTCTTGGATTGTTAAGAGATTCATTTTCCTCTGAAATGATTGAAATTAAAAGTTCGGGTCAGAAAACTAACACTCTAGTGCTATGCATTAAAACAAAAAGGTCCGGTTCCATATTAAATTTTAGCAGAGGGTTAATTTCTGCTTCTCAGACGATAAAATGCACCCTCGTAGAAAGTTTGCAGTATTGGTCCATGTTTCAGCATATGCTCCAAATGAAAAGTATTTTGTAATATCTAGCCACATTTTCCAACCTAAGAGGGTGTACTGTGGCATTTCAGATTTTTGAAGAGTAAAATATTTAATACTAGCAAGGAAAGTAGTAAAGTCGGACGGGGCCGACTATATAATACCCTTCACCACTTTGGGTATATTCCACAGATGGGCCCTAATAGACGTCCCATTTTTCAAAATCATTGACATGAAATTACACAAAAAGAAACCATTCACATGAAATCTGAACCGATTTCAACGAAACTTTACACACAGTAGCCTATACTAACTTCAGTGTGTTGTGCAAAATTGTGTGCCAATGGGCTCTGTTTTAGGAGTTATGCTAAATTTTGTGCGAATCCGCCATATTTTGGGGCTTTAGTGCACCATTTACTGAAAATCGGACGAAACTATATACGGAAGCTATATCTAAATTTGAACTGATTACAACAAAAGTTGACACATGTTAGGATGTATTAACTTCAGTATGTTGTGCAAAAGTTTGTGCGAATCGGCCATATTTTGGCTTTGATGCACCATTTACTGAAAATTGGACGAATCTCTATATGGAAGCTATATTTAAATCTGAACCGATTTCAAAGAAACGTTGCTACACAGTAGATTTTACAAACTTTAGTATGTTGTGTTAAATTTTGTGCGAATAGACCACATTTTGGGGCATTGGTGCAAAATTTACTGAAAATCGGATGAAACCATATATGGAACCTTATCTAAATCTGAACCGATTTTCCCAATTTCAATAGGGTTCGTCTTTGGGTCCAATAAATGAGCTGTGCCAAATTTCATCCAATTCCGATTATAAATGCGAAAAGATTCTATAAATATTCTCAAAAGGAACCGTGGGTCTATCACGTTTCCTTTTGCCTGTTACAAAAATATGCACAAAGACATAATACCAGAGTATGGTGAAGGCTATAAAATGTATATAGGTCACAGACTCGGTAAAGCTCCTATATAGAGGTCACTCCTCATTTAATTGTCGATCCTATAAAGTATATGTATACATTCTTGACCAGGGTAAAATTCTTAGACGATTTAGCATTGTCTGTCCATCAGTCTGTTGTAACCACGATATTTTCTGAAGGAGATGAGGTGCAAAAATTTTGCATATGGTTGTCTACAGGTCAAGTTCGAAGATGGGATATATCGGCCAACGTTTATGCATAGTCCCCATATAAGGGTATTTGTATATTTTGTATTGTATATTTTTCGATAATTTAGAGTTCATGATTCGTTAAAATTTAGTCTCCACTGAAAATTATTTTTTGGGGATGCTTCCATATAACGCTACCCGTAATGTTCGTTATTTTAGGGTTTTTGATACAGCTTTTCAATCGAATTTGCTGTAATTTGGTATTTTGTAGTCTCTCCTCTAAAGATTATAAATATAGGTCCACATTTCCCATAGCCCTCATATAACGGTATTCCCAAATTTTTAATATTTTGAGGGTTTTAATTCTACCATTGGAGGATATCGAGATAAACAACTAGAACGTCAGATTCGAGAATGAAATATATCGACCAGCATCAGGCCTAGCCCCCATACAATGATATAATATAATCTACCCATAATAATGACCTAGCCTCCAGGGATGTACGCATCTATTGAACCAGCATCTACCACACCATACATAAAAACTTGTGTACGTTGGTGATATATAATATAACTATATAATATAACTTTTCATATAACTTTGGCCTATAAATTGCAGCATTTTATCAATACCGGTCCACATTTCGGTTTCGCAAACCATTCGAAAGACAATTGATTTGTCGCTCTTGATACTCGTTCCTTTTTCAAGGTAGTCTCAATACGACAATTGGAGATACTATTAGGAGAACACCCCATCCTGAACCTACTGTTCCAAAATATAACAAAAAGTATGGTTTTTGGAGAAAACCATAAACTAAGGGTCACTAGGAAACTATTACAAATAACCAGATATATTGGCGACACCCTTTGTTTCTGTGCTAACAAATACGCTTATGAAGTAAACAAAAACAAAAAGGATTTTCACTCTCTTTGGAATATTGTCTAATACTAGAATGTAATCCAAAAAATTAGTTCACCAATCCCATATATTGAAAACCTCTACCATTTCACTATCTCAATAAGTATTACCACATGGACTTGACTCTTACTTAACAAGAAGAAAAAAATAAAACACACAAACAAATATATTATGGGCATTGTTTGTTGTTTATTTGTTACAAAATTAACATATAAATGACAATATTTCTAATATACTCGCATACATATGTAAATGTATAGTGTCATATGCGTATGTAAATAACTATATAGTTATTGAAAACTGATGGTTCGGGGCGGGTGCGTAACATTCTTAATGTTATTTTGTCTGACATATGACGTAGAGGCCATTGCTTAGCCATAAAAAGTAATTCACATGTCTCCAGAGTCGTTACTAAGTACAGAGAGGACATATACTATGCGCTGTGGTTCGGAATGTAAGTAAGCAGTACGTGTTCGACACACACCTACATATTTGTGCAAATATGTGCGTTCTCTTATATCTATTTGCCGAAAATGCCGACGATTCACATAGACAGGAACTCACATTAAACGACATTGGAAGAGACATTACGTCGCATAACCAGACTAACCTATAGAATTATGGTTGGTCGCCAAAGTCGACCTTTTTTCAGTTTCGTCTTTCTAGTCATCGTGTATGTGTATTTTTAAATATTTTACTATTTTCATTTAAGTTTCTCTGTTTTTCTTTTTTTTTTTGTAGTTTTCTTTTTTTCTATTTTGCCTAGCCTTTCTCCAAATGAAAGCGTACCAGCAAATCGTTCGAAAAGAAACATGTTGAAATGATACATGAAACTTATTGAAAAGCAAAAAGGAAACAAGAATAACAACATCACGCACACGTAATAATCAGTGGGGTACATGAAATATAATTAATGGATATACATACATAGTCCTTTTTGAGGTCTTCCCTATATAAAAGACGTTTTTCCAGATTATAAATATTTTCTATTAAAGAAACATATTTTGTATATGGGATACTCTGACGTGGATTCCACAGATAGAAGATCCGCTAAATATCTTCTAGGACCTCGCGATAATAGTTAGTTATGTTGTAGATGAATGACCTGTCATAAGCCTGTAGTTCCTAAATATTTTCTATATAAAGAATATAGCTCTTATATAAAAGAGTTCCTTTAGGTCTTATATATAGCGGATCTCCTAGAAGTGTTCCATACATACAAAATCTCTATAGAAGATCTCACATTCATATTAAGAATATATCCACAAGTTATTTATTAAAGAAAGATATACTGCAGCTAGGAACTTTCACAGATAGAAGATCCGCTAAAAGTATTCTAGGAACTCGCACATGTCTCTTATAGACAAGAAGTCTTTGACAGTCATCTTATGGTGAGAATATCTCTCATAGGTATGTTGTAGATGAATGACCTGTCATAAGCCTATTATAAAAGAAATACTTCATGAGATTTACAAATTTCATACATAAGACCTCTGCAGGTTCTTGTAAAGAACATCACGGCAGGGTTCCCATAGAAGACTTTCTACAAGTTTCCTTTATATAGAATACATCCTACAAGTGTGCTTATATAGAAGACCTCCTACAGGTCTTCTTGTGTAGAAAAAACTCCGACGGATTTTTATTATGTAGAAGACATCCTATGAGTCCTCGCTTCTGTAGATCTTTTACAGAAGAGCAGCCAACGGTCTTCAATGTGCAGAAAATAGAAAAGTGTGCTCATATAGAAGACTTCCTACAGGTCTTTTTGTGAAGAAAAAACTCTGACGAATTTTTCTTATATAGAAGACCTCCTATGAGCCCTCGATTATGTAGATCTTTTACAGAAGAGCAGCTAACGGTCTTCAATGTGCAGAAAATAGAAAAATTCGTCCCAATCGGACTAATTTTAGTCTTTTGGTATACCACTTAGATGAAATCGGATGAAAATATATGGAAGCTATATCTAAATCTGAAACGATTTTCTCAATTTGATTGGCTTACGTCCTTGGGACAAATAAGTGACTTGTGCCAAATTTCATGGTGAATGGTATAAAAATATCCTACAGGTCTTGCGTATATGGAAGACCTCCTGCAGGACCACAAGTTTTCATTAATAGGAGATCTGCTATTGGTACTTTATAGAAGATATCCTACATATCTTATATATAAGATATTCTCTAAGTCCTCTTTAAAAAGAAATCTTCCCACAGATCGGCAATATGTAAATCTTTCGTGGTAAGAAAGTCTCCTTTTGACATTGTACGAGGTGAAAGGTAT